>NW_026555887.1:0-47103 GCF_029017545.1 Prosopis cineraria | reverse complement strand
TTTTGATCGTGGACTCGAATTCTAAGAACACCGTTCTCACTGATTCGCTGAGCTGAGCAGTGATGTGAGGCAAGTGAGATCGAATAGCAGAGGTTGAATCGAACGCAAAGATGGATTCGATCTCCGGCCACAGTGCAGATAATTCAGCGTACATGTCCAGCATCCGAAATATCTTCTCCGGCGGGCGATTTCTTTGATTTGGCGACGAGTTCGGGTAATCGGACAGACAAGTGGCTCCATCACTAGAAATTTCGGCGAAGCAAGATACTCTAATGGATTGCGAAGCGCCAAAAACATGGTCGCATAAGATTCTCTCCCCGTTGAAGAGCGTCTTCACCGAAACGTTCACCGCCTCCAACCAACTCTTGATTTTCAACTCGAGAGCTTCCCAATCCATCTTATGAATCTTGGACGAGCTCAATATGTCAACGTTGAGACGATAAAGGCCTTCAGTGATGATCGACTTCCTGATACTTACGTACACGCTGGCACATTCCTTTGAATAACCGCATGAGATCATACACTCAGCAATCGACCTCAGGTTTTCCATGGCAAATGGAAGACACCAGTTCGACTTCAGAGATCGAATCGCCTACTTCTCGAATTTCGCGGTCCGGCGAGCCATCATCAGTTTCATCGTAATCGGAGGTGCTGATGGAGGTCCGAGAGGATCTAACAGAGACAGATTCGGGATCCAGGTGAGCGCGATTTATGGAGAGAATTTGGTAGAACTCCTTCTGAAGCCTCTTCATGGCCATCTGCATCAAGTTCTGGGCGAGAACGATTGTCGCGAGTCCAGGGAGTGCATGAGCCGGTGGAGCCGGGATGGTTGACGCACTTGATATACTGAGTGGCCTCGGTTTTGTCGTGGTGGAAGAGAGAGGTGACTTTGGCATATGAAGAAGTCTCGCCGTTCCATTTCAGAATCAAAGCTTCAGCTTCTTCGAAACTAGAAGCAGGGCTGCGATAAGGAGACGACGGCAGAGAATGACGGGAAACGGAGAACGACGACGTTCTGGGTTGAACGCAGAAGCCTCTCATCGTATTTTAATAAACAGGTTTGGTCGTTAGCTGTGAATTTAAAAATTTGATGGGAAATTCAAATTGAAATCAACGGGGACGGGGAGTGGTGGGGGAATGGAAGAGAGAATAGGTGGGGTATATATAATACAGACTGTGGAGCCCAAAATGAAATACGAGTGAGGTGATTTGAAACACAATGAAAGGTCTCTTTGGGGACAGGCAAGCCTTAAAATTGAGAGACTTTTTGATCCAACTAATATACTAATTAACCCAAGGTTAGATATTTGTTTCTGTATTCGTAGATTTGGGATTGTATTCAATGTATTCTACGTGGGCGTAAAAAAATCTACGGGTATCAATTGAAGAAACTGGGGAAAACATTTAACAATCGGGCAATTTTAAAAGGCACTTGATATCGACTTTCTATCGTGATCATTATAATCAGGACTGGCAAATAATCACAGGCCGTCAACTATTACGGCGTGATTTAACTCGGAAGAAATGAACATATTATTAAACAATTAAATTTTAATTCTTCTAGTGATCAATTCCGAAATTTATACATTTTTGCGCGGTTTTATACAATATTATTATTTTTATCTAAACCAGACCATTTTAAATTCGTGAACCGTTAATTAACATGCTCTCGTGACTCATCTTACATTAACCATGTTCGAAAAGATTCTCTTTGTAAATTTTAAGTCTCATCTCATATTGTAATCTCATCGTTGAGGTCTTGAGGAGATAAATTAAAATTAAGCTTTCAAGGTCAATTCGCAAGTCAAGCTTGACTTATCCTCTCCAAACAGAAGAAGAAGAAGAAAAGACCAGCAAATTAAATTATCAGTGTACACACGTCCATATTCTCAATAGTCGGCTCCCAACCATTGAAGCAATTGATAGTTTCAACGTGCGTATAAAAAAGTATACACAATTACATCAAATTGCAGGAAGGAAACGGCGAATTCCCAGAAACTGAAATCTCTTGACGAGAATTAATTCAAATATTAATAAGTTTATTTGCCTTCAATATTTCGAGAAAGATAATCTCAAAAAAAAAAAAGTAAAAATTTTTCAGAAAGGCGCACACAGCTGCTCAATGGACGTGATCGTTCAACACGACATTAAATCAAATGAGAAATCTGAAATCGTAAGATTAATTATGCACTTCTGACTGGCAGCAACTTGCCTGCTTGCCATCGCGCGGCATGGCATGAACTGGCTAAGGTCAATTACGTGTCGAAGAACGCTTCCATTAAAGACCCTTCCATTTTCGTATTAAACAATCAAAAATTATGAATTTGATCATTCTCCCCCTTTCTTATCAGGAGGAGGTGAACGATAATTGATTTGTCTTCTTGTAATTTTCATTTTACGAATGCATGTCAGTTTGATCCGAAAAAAATAAAAAATTATATATTTTTTGTTGTTGGTGTTTTTGTACTCAAAAAGTGCCATGTTTTTTTTACTTCTAAAATCAAAAGGTGAGTGTTGGCCTTTGATCTTCCGAATGTTTATAACTTGTTTGACCATTCTCCTGGCTAGCTTGTTTTGTTGGGTGGATTTTTTGATTTTGTTTTTGTCAGTCTTAACTTGTCTTTGTGTATGTTCCTTTGGCTTCCATTCTTTTGAATGAAGCGTCCAGCTATTATTCAAAAAAAAAAAAATCAAATGATGATATCATAGGTCCTTTATTACAATTTTCTTGAATAGAAGTATTTAACAATAAAGCAAATTTAGAAATAAATATAGAGAAACGTGCAAGACTTGCATATTAAAAGCAAACATGGTATTGATGAGGATAAAAAGGAAATTACAACAAATAAAAGATGAACAACTAAAAGGAAAAGTATTGGCTCACTATTATTATTGTTCTGCTAAGAGTTGGTGCTCTATTAGTTGTTGGAAAATTTCAGTGTTCTTTGTTGGATGCAAGCTAAGGGCATTGTGTCAGATCTGTTAAAAGATAAAAGGAGTCACACTGGGTGAAGAAGTAAAGAATGATGCAGGGTCAATATGAGTTTTGCATTAAGCAATTAGAATTGTTGAAAAAATATTTTGTAGAGCTGAAAAGTTAAAGAGTTTGAGTCATTGTGTGTGTGGCTTCACCAATTGTCAATTTTTTCCATAGTTCATGCTCTTTTAGATAAATAATTGCAATTTTTTTATCAAAACTTCCTCTGCTTCCACTTAATGGTGTATTGTTTGATCAAATTTTCTCATAACCTTCTCCTTTTTAAAAACTTGGACGGACTTGGGCTAAAATTATTATTGTTAGCCCAAATAATTAGGCTTAAGGCCAAAATTAGATTTTAACCCAAATAATTTTAAAAGAGAGTAAAGGCGTACTTTGTGCTTGAAGTATTTTTCAAAATGTATTTAGTACTCTAAATTATTTAATGTAGCATCTTTATTCTTAAAGTAGTTAAAATGTGGAATTTTCTACCCCAATGTTAAATAATTGATATTGACCATTAATATGTCATGAGAGAAAATAGTTGTACTAACTAATGGATAATATTTGTTCGTGAGTATTTAATATCAAGTGGAGAATGCTAGTTTTTAATTACTTTAGAGGGTGAAAATATTACACCAAATAGTTTAAGGCTAGTCACCCCTTATAGAATACTTCAAAGGCAAAAATACACCTTCACCCCTTGAAAAATAAAACAAGTTATGATAAATTCAACTTTCATCTTTACATAATTATAATTTTCATTTCGCTCTCTTTTTATAATCAAAAGTAGATGCATGTTTCACAAACTCTTAGAGCATTTACAAATTATCCACTAACAAGGTCCTCACATCAATAATGAGATTTAATCTCACGACCTTATGAGTTATGAGCTACTCCCTCTGATCTTATTTGTAAATCACCTTTTAGAAGTAATTTTTAATTTAAAATATAGGTAATCTTGTGATATTTAAACTACTTTTTCTAATTTTATAATTTTTTATTAACGTCAAAGTATTTAATATAGTCATATCATTATTAAAAGTTAAGGATAAAAAAGAAGTACATCTCATTTTTTTTTTAGGCTAAAATGTATATAACCCCTTTAAATTGCAAATGACCCCTCTCATCATTCAATGTTTAAAATTAACCCTCATGAACTTTTATTTTTTTTTCCAAAACCCCCTACCATTGGCATTAAGTAACTATTATTTTATTAATATAGTTATCGCCATGTCATATTAACACAATACACATGGCACATGACTTGAAAAAAAATATTTTTATTATTTTTAACACAATTTAAGCAAGGGTGAAATTGTAATTTTTATTTGTAACACACACAATGATTTTTCATTTGAGCAATATTGTTCTCATTATTTACAGGTAAAATAATTTTAAAAATTATAATTATTGTTTTGTTATTAATTAAAATAGCCTTTTATATTAGACAAGTGAAAAGAAAAATATATAAAAATTATCATTGATAAGAACCATAAAAATTTTGTTACCTGTTTTTAAATATTTCAGATATTTTTTTTTTGCTTGTTTAATATAAAAAGGCTATTTTAATTGATAAAAATAATAAAATGACAATTTTTTTCTTAAACCATATTACCTGTGAACAATGAAAATAATATCACTCAACTTAAAAAAAAGAGAATCATTGTGTGTTAAAAATAAAAATTATAATCGTACCTCTTCTTAAATTGTGTTAAAAAATAATAAAAATATTTTTTATGTCATGTGTCATGTGTATTGCATTAATATGATATGACAATAACTATATTAATAAAATAATAATTAATTTATAGTAGGGGGTTTTGAAAAATAAAATCAAAATAAAAGTTAGGAGGTTAATTTTAAATATTGAATAATAAAAAAAATTATATGCAGTTGCCTCAAAGTTCAGAGTGATCTTATACATTTTAACATTTTTTAAGATATAAAAAAATTAACTTTTTTTAAAATTCATAAAATGATTGAAATTATCTTTTAACAAGGACAAGAGGGAGTAACTTCTTATCAGCAGGACTAACTTTAAATACAATTATTTGTGTAGTTAGAAGATTGACATTGATGGAAGCATGCATAGTTTGCTTGGCTACGTATTTATCTCTGGCGGGGGCCGTGTGGCAACGCCTTCGTGGATGTTGAAAACATAACTCAGCGTATCGCGGCGAGGAAATTAAAGTCATAATGAAACTTGAATTTCCACTTGGGCACGTGCGAACCTGAAAATGAAGTCGTCGTAAGGTTCCTGAAGGGAAGTAATAAAATGGGAAGGAGAAATAGGAATTTTCAAAGGATGATGCGATTAGCGATTGATACAGGTTAAGAGGCGGAGAAGGTAATAATAACTGATGAAACCAGAGAACGGAAAAGAGCCCCAAGAGGCAGGAAAGTTGCAACGGCACCTGCCCAAATCAAAGTTAAAGTCGCAGAATAATTGAGATTTGAGAAGAATATTTGGGAAACATGAACGATGATTTGGAGACGATCGATGGTGCCTTTAAAATATTTGGGAAACGCCAGAACGAGTTTGCATTACCTACTCTTTATTGACAATTCTTAACAGTAGGGGGCATTGTATAGAAGACGTATTTCAAAAGTCAACTTATTACTAAAAAATGGACAGAACAACGCCGTGATATTGGATTCCACAATATGGTTGAATAGAATAGCCCTAAAAACTGCTTTGTTCATATGCGTGTAAGCGCATAGGCTTGACGGACAACGCTTTGTCTTTTGGGGAACAAGTGACGGGATGGAAGAGAGCCGTCGTCGGACGCTGCTTCTGAACAGGTGGTGAGGAAATAGGAGGAATAACAATAAAAACTCCAAAAATTAAATTAACTGTTAAATCCTAATAATATTAAAAAATGAGTTTTAAAAATCAATTCAAATAGTTATAAATAAAAAATTTGAATTGAAACTCGAACAAATTATTAATCAATAAAAATCCATATTTAGTTTACAACATACTAAAAAAAAATACATACATACATACATACATACATACATCAAAAACCTAATTGTTTTTATTCTTTCGGAGCTCCCTTAAAAACATGGCATCCTTTCTATGCAACGAATATTCTCTCAACCAAAGGAGTCCAGATCCACATGAAACCGAAACCAAAATCTGGACGCAAAGCCAAGTTCAATGGCAAAATGAAATTACCAAATTAACAAGCATTGCAAAAAACTAATAAATCACTGCCATCCACGCACACAAGAATAATTTCTAAGCAAGATCTTTGTAATTTGATAACTTTTGGAAATTATAATGTGAAGCAGCATACAGGGACGTCAAAGAAAAATAGAGGGCTTGAAAAATTAGAATGCCCATCGAATGGCAGCATCCGAACCTAATATTCAATACATGAACTTGACTGGTCTAGAGAATGGATTACCCTACACTTTGATGGCATACTTCCTCAATGGAAAGTACATCTCCTTCTTATTTTCACGCTCTGTCTTCAATGATGCCTACACCCGCCAAATTGGGAGAACAGTTTAAGATAAACCACATTTATAAGAGCATGGGCATTAGTAAACCGGGGGTAAAAGAGTGCAGATCAAGCAAGCCAAGAACTTTCAACCAATTCAACTATGGTTTAAACAAACAAGTATTTTCCAATTTCCAAACAAGATTTGTACAAGTTAAACAAATGGAAAAAAAAAAAAAAAACCATCCCTGCAGACAAACGATTGATTATTTCATTCAAGAATTGAATGAAGTAATGGAATTTTTTTTAATAACGAGACAAGAAAATGATGTCAATCAAAGCTGAGGGTAAAAATTCTGCCTTGACAATTAGCCAAACCTCAATAACCTAATTACTTTAGCCCATTTTTCAGATTCCATAAATGCTTCTGTTAATAAAGGAATCGCTACCCAAGGGCTCTCATACAGATGTTGATGTGGACAACTTGATCAATCAAGCAGCAGCCGATAGGACTACCTTATCCAGGGGTATTGGTACTCATTTTGCCTCTAACCAAGTCATATCTGTGCAAAATCGCCCAACTTTCTTCCAGCTTCTTGACTTCGTAAGTTTTATTTTTTAGTTTTATATGGTTGGTTTGGAAGGTTTGTTAGGGTTATTTGAACCTGAACTACCATGGAAATAGTATATGGGCAAGTTTCTTTGTTAGATAGAATGTTGAAATAAACCCATATGGGTGGCTGTAGTTTTAATGTTTTATTGTTGCCTTGCCATCCAACATAGGAAGTTTGAATTTGGTTCCTTAGAGACAATATTCTGTGCCGTGCTTCTGTGAATAAAGGAATTGCTCCCCAAGCGCTCTCATACAAGTTGTGAAATTGAATTCGGTCTTCTCAGACATCAGCACTTACATCAACTAGAAGAACTCTACATCACTGCTTTAACGACACCATGAAACTAGACTGTCACATTATGTACCCAATCCCCAGGAATAATTTATTAAAACGAAATATTTATGATCAATGATACAAATCCATTCTACCCTCAGATCCTCTCATACAGAGGGCCTCTAAGATTCTCCATTACGAGACTAAAATGGCTTAAATCAATCCTATCCTAACCAATCATCAAAGACTTCTCAAAGATTCTCCATTACGAGACTAAAATATCTTGAATCAATCCAACACAAAAAATAAATAAATAAATAAATTTTAAGACGTACGAAATATAAGAAAAAAGCCCATAAAAACTAACAGAACTCAACCTCTTGTACCACGTTCTTTAAACATAAATACCAAGAAATTATCATGCTCGTAAGCTAGTCGTTATCATGCCCTATATAACCCAAAAGCAGAAATCATAATTCGACATCTAAGTTTGAAAAATGCAAACTTTTCGACTCATCTAACGTTCTAAGAATATCATATCATAGGCATATAACAAAGTTATTTTTTATCTTTTAAAGTTTGTCATCAACCAGTTGCTCCACAAATTAATAATGCAACCTTTCAAACAAACAAACAAATTACAAAGGAAGTCAGAAAATGCACAAACTACAATATAGAATAAATAAAACCTGGTGTTTTGTGAGGCGCCTGCGAATGGCTCGGGTCTTCTTGGGACGGAGATCAAGAGGCAAATACTTCTTGTTTTTGTAAGCCTCTCTCAGAGCCGCTTTCTGCTTCTGGGAAATAACAGTCAACACCTGCGCTATTGACAGCCTCACCACCTTACTGCAAAGTCACCAAACAACCGTTTCTCCCAATCAGTTCATAAATTTTAACATTAGAAGTGCCATAAGACTTGTATACAGAACAGAGGATTATTACATCTTAGAGAGCTTGTTAGGGGCACCGCCGGTGACCTTGGCGACTCGAAGTAGAGCGAGCTCTGCCTTGAGATCCTTCAACTGGCTGAGTAGCTCTGCCTTTGTTTTATTCCTCAACTCGTGCACCTTTATCCTCGCTTCAATGCCGTCAATATACAATGCAGATCCAATCCAAAAGTTCAGATTTCGAATGGAAAAGTTAAGAATATATAACCCAAATTTGAAATTATTTCGGCGAAGGACTTACCCATTTTCTCCGGTGAAAAGCAGGTATGGTACTCCCGACACTTGAAACCCTAATACCATCAGAGGCGGGATAGGGGAAGGACGAACCCTGATAAACAAGGGGCCGCCCGTTTTCTGGTCTGTGAACAAAACGGGCCTACGATAGCCTTATTTGGGCTACACATTTCATGGGCGAAAATGGTCACATTACTCGGCCCCTTGTTAATAGCAGTAGATGTGATTTACGTTTAACATATTTATATATTTATTTACTTTAAATCATAAACGTTGAAGTGCTTGTTTTTAGTAAAATTTTACCATTATATGAGTCAGTGAGTGCATTATGAGCAGCATGCACATAATTAGATTTGACAAATTTTGATGAATTAGGTCTTACGCCTTACTAACAAGCCAATTAGGCATCAAAAGCCTATGGGCAATCCAATGTTGGATCTCAGACTCAGAAGCAGCTAATGGTTTTGGTGGGGTTGATTTCCTTTGCATTTATGCCTTTTCTTTTCCACCGTAACTATCATTCAACAAACATCCTCTCCCTTTCTCATTTTGCTTGTTGCTCAAATAAATAAGATTTTTTGAAACAAGAATAGAAGCTCTAAGTTTAAGGCCCATTTAGTGTGACAAACTCGTTCTCCAATGCTCACATCTGCACCCACATTCCAAGTCCCTCTTTTCACTTTCTCGTTATTTTCAACGCTCAGAAACTGTGTAGTTAAATACCGATTCTTAAAATATGAAGCAGCCATACAAGTAAACTAGCTTAAATCATAGACAGGACGAAGAGATGCTGGGTGCACAGACAGAGCCACCATATTCACCCAAAACCCTTAAACATCCTAGATCCCTTCCCAAATTGATGAACTATCTATTGAAAGAACAAAGGCTTCTCTTTATCTTGGTGCGTATTTTTATTGGCTCCACATTTTTCATCATTTAACCCACCCTCTCTCATCTTTCCCCATCTGAATCCCATCCCTTCATTCCCAGATCCTTCTCTACGAGCTTGATGTGACATGATGAGGTTTCCAGTTCATGTTATGGGCTGGGAGGCAAAGTGGGGAGAGTCCCAGTCGTACTCAGTCACCGGCGTTCAAGGATTACGGTTACTGGAGGGGCAGGTTTCATAGGAAGTCACCTCATTGACAAGCTTATTGCCAGGGGAAATGATGTCATTGTGATCGATAATTTTTTCACCGGGAGGAAGGAAAATTTGGTACACCTATTTGGGAACCCACGATTTGAGCTCATTCATCATGATGTGGTTAAACCAATTCTCTTATAAGTCGATCAAATCTATCACTTGGCTTGCCCTACTTTGCCTGTGCATTACAAGTATAATCCCATCAAGACCATTATATCCTTCATCTTTAAATCATTATTGATCGGTGATGGGCATAATTTTTTTTCATATTCACTCAATTATAGTGTTTTAAACTCAAAATTTGAGATTGGCTGGATTTCATCCTACTGTTATTTTGAGACCCTTAACTACATAGGACTCACAAGACAAACGTGATGGGCACCCTTAATATGCTGGGACTCGCGAAGAGGATTGGTGCAAGGTTCCTTCTTACTAGTACTAGTGAGGTTTACGGTGATCCACTTGAGCATCCCCAAAAGGAGACTTACTAGGGGAATGTAAATCTAATAGGTAGGCTTCTAAATGTAAAGAGATTTAAAGTTTTCTTGTACTATAGTCATACATGACGTATGTATTGTGGTTCAATAGTTTGAAAATACATGAAAATTTTAGGTGACAGGAGCTGTTATAATGAAGGAAAGTGGACTGCAGAAACCTTGTCAATGGATTATCATCAAGGTGTTGGAGTTAAGGTAGCTTATATAATCAATCTGTGCCTAACTGGCTATTTTAAGTTATCTACGTTGATGTCTATGTTATTGGGTATTGGCTAAGAAGTTCTACGCTGCTATACTATACCATTACGATACTTAGAATATGGGTGCATCTTGTTTTGTCATTGCGCTCTTGCCTATTCTACTCATGATGCTTTATTTATCAATCCAATAATTCTTCAGACGATTAGTTCTCCTCGAAAATTAAAGTGAGATGTAACTAATGAGCTGAAAAACTCAGTATGCTTAAGTGACTTACAACTTGTTAAACTCCCACTATTGTATATTGTATCCACTGTATTCAAATGGTGATATAATCATTCTGATCAATACTATTTTCGCTCATGGCCATGGGAAAGAGGCTGAGTTCTTAAGACTAGAAGTGATTGTGTTGGTAGCATAAAAATCCTGTACTGACCCTTTTTAATATAGGGAGAGTCATTGTTGAAGAATAAAGATAGTGAAGAGTTGCCAAAATATTCTGATCATCATTAATGAAGCTCCTAAATTTGTCTTATTACTCATGTGTGAGTAACTTGTTTGGCATTTTGTGATCTCATTTTATATTGAGACTGAAACGAGTCTTGTTGGTTATTAGGTTTGAATTGCTAGAATTTTTAACACATATGGACCTCGGATGTGTTTAGATGATGGTCATGTAGCAAGAAATTTTGTTGCACAGGTTTGGCTCCTCTCTCATTCTTGTGTTTCTCTGGGCCTTAGAGGGGGTTATTATGCCTCATACCTTTATGTCCATGTTTCCAAGCAATTTGCAAACAACCAAAGATTGTATATGGTGATGGGAAGCAAAATAAAAGCTTCCAATATGTGTCTGATTTGGTATAGCTGTCTAAACTCTTTTTTTGAAACTTTACATATTTCTGAATCTTTTTTATTTGTGCTATCGGTCATGCATACCACTTGTTTAGCACAGGTTTATGGTTGGCAAAAAGAATCCATTCGCTAGGTCAAGTTTTAACTGTTGAGCACTGCATTTGAAAAATAGCCTATTAGACATGACTTGGAGTTTTAAAGAAACCTAGATGGACCTTGCTTTTCAGAAGAAATTATATTAAATATACATTGGTTGAGGATACTACTTTTAATGAAATATGTCCCAGAAATATTTACAAATATTGTGAAAATTGATAACCATTTACCTAAAATTTCAGGGACAAAATTTCCTAACTTTCTTATAAAAAATACTTGAGTTTTTATGACCTGCTTATCTTGTCAAAAAATATTTTGATACCTAATAGGATGACCATTCAAGTGAAAATGGACTTTTATAAATAATAGAGAGAATTCGTAAAGCAAAGAAAAATAGCTTTTGGAAGGTTAACTGAAATTTGTTTTCTGTTTCCTATAATTTTTGTATGATAGAAATTTGATTTCAGAATGTAAAGATTGTGGTTGGTCAAAAGAAGAATGTAAAGATTTTAAGCTAGACAAGTTAATATCAACGAAGTACTTTGGGGATTTGCTTCATATGAGAATATTTTTATTTGGCCAATACTTGTGAATATCTATGCTGCTCTGTAATGATACAACTGAAAGCCAATTTTTTTTGACTTACAGGTTGATAGGCTGGTGGCGTTGATGGAAGGTGAGCATGTTGGACCTTTTAACCTGGGTAATCCAGGAGAGTTCACCATGTTAGAACTTGCTCAGGTATTGTCTTCTTCTTGGCCTCTCTTTTTTTCATTTTTTTAGCTTAACTAGAGATGTGTCCCATGCATTGCATGAAACTGAAAACGCTCTATTCAGTTACAGTTACTCCTCAGTATGAGTATTGAGGGGAAGGAGGAGAGGACGGAGACATAAGTTATTATTTTTATTGGTATACTCTAGTTGTCATCTTTTCATAAATACCCAGGTTGTCAAGGACATAATTGATCCAAGTGCTACTATAGAATACAAACCAAATATGGCAGATGATCCCCATATGAGGAAACCAGACATCAGTAAAGCAAAGGAACTGCTGAATTGGGAGCCAAAAGTCTCGCTAAGAGAAGGGCTTCCTCTTATGGTTAGTGATTTTTAGAATTGGATTTGGAACGAAGATGAAGGAAAAGGGATGGAGTAAGAATGGTAGGCAATAAGCCCTCTATGTATATGGGAAAGAGTTTATCCCCGCTTCAACATTTGTAGTTTTTTTCATATACTATCAATGTCAACACAGTGGAATGGATTATGCAACACGTCAAATGATATAATATTATATCTCGATTGTCTATATACATATTTGCCTTCTTGGCACAATAGATAAACTTGTCAATTTTGTAAGCAATTTTCTTTTGACTATTGTATTAATTTAATGTATGATGTTACAAAGCATGAAATTTAAAGTTTTTTTTATAAAATATTGATATCCTACACTGTCAGATCATCTAAGAATTTGATCAAGCTCCAACGAGCTGAGAGGACCACTATATTTGTTATTATTTATTATCCTTGGTGCAGGTTTAGGTCTCTCGACCATAGGGTCTAAATTGAAATAGTGCGCCAGCCTAGATGACAGGGCTTTGAGCGTCAGTTTGCTCTAATTGGGATAAATAATTGACACAGTTCAGTTTGTTCTACAATTGAGTCCTTGCTTCGGTTGAAATTGAATTCAGATTACTTTATATCCATTCATTTTTATCTGTCAACAAGTAATTGTTGTTGATCATACTTTCTCCTTGTGGAACTTTGGAATAGTCCGCAAGATACCTTGAGTTGTAAAGTTGCAGCGTCGAACTAGTTAGAGATTGTGGTTTGTATTGTTTTATAAATTTGCAGCTCTTGCCTGCTGTGGATATATTATATATGTTTGTCGCGTCTGTTCCAGATGAAATTTATTCCAATGAACTAGTTGCTGAGGAGAAAATTGTGCAAGTGTATTATTTTTGTTCAGATTCCTACACAAGTTACTGTGAATAAGTCTGCAAATATCGACGGGTTTTTTTCAAGTTCCTAACAAACTTAAAGTTGGTGAATCATCTTGTTGTCATATATGGTCCGCTAAATTAATCAATAATGAGTAATGTTGAGGATGGCATCATTGATGAAAGCATGAACCACTTAGGTATTATAAGAATGTGAGTAAGAGGATGATTGTGAAGGCATCGCTTTGTTCACTACATCGGGTAAAACCATTTTTAAAAAACAAGTAACTAACTATCATTTATTTTCATAAATAGATTCAAAGGTAGAAATATTAAGATAAAATAAAGTAGTATGTTCATATGATAGCTCTGATAAATAGAAGATAAAAAAAGGTACGATTGGTTTATTGCAAAGTCTGACTTGATTAACGCCGTCATGTGTCAACTACTGAAATTGTTGTTTCTTTTAATCTATGAACATTTTAATGTTGAACTACTTCCCATCCTTTTGAGTTCATCTTTCATTATTGCAAGCACCTTGTATATTGCAAATAGCACTGACTTTTCCTTTAATGATCTTTCAAAAATGTCTTAACGAGTAACATCTATTAACATTAAACCCCACTAAAAATGTTGTCTTTTTGAGTAGCTAATTGGCATCTTCCACATCCATTCTTATCATTCAATGCTTCATAAAATGATAGAATCGATGTCATTTCAACAAACTTGGCACATAAAGATGCTATAAAAATTTATCCGTTGCTCGGCTTCATCTGGCCCTAATATTCAAAATTTCAAATATAACACCAACACAGCTTGTTGTTATGTGCTAGGTACGTAATAAACTTGCAGGCCACCCATACTTGATTCCACAGTGCATTAGATATTCGTGCCACCATTTTTATTGTATTTTTGGTACTTCAGAAGACCAGCTATTTGCATAGACATTAATGTGGTTGCTACCTCAGGCCCATCCAAACTGCTCTGCATAAAATGTTCAGTATATACGAGATACGATCATATTATATTATGAGATAAATAATAAAAAGGTTGTCTTATCTTTAAACATTTACAGTCTCATCTAGAATGGATGAAATAATGAAACCCTTGTGAAGTAAACTGGGTCTTATCTAGTCACAGTGATGGTTTCATTTTTATTGAGATGGTAAAGACAAGTGAAGAGTTAAGACAAATCCAGGGAACTTGTTATACATCATTTTCAATCTTAAAAGCAATAGAAATGTTGGCTGCGTTGCATTAAGGTCACCCTTTTTTGCTGTGTCTTGACACGGAAATGATACACCACGCCAGAGCATCAAATTTAAATAAGACATTCTCCTATTCCTTACGAACTTGACAAATTTTGCATCCATTTATTTCTTTCCGACATTTGATTTTGTTACACATCAAGATGAATGAAACAACTGAAAATTATTAGCATTCCCTTAATATGTGAACCCTATTTTGGTTTATTGATTGATTTTTTTGCCAGCAGTGGTTTTAATGGAAACTTAACTCCTTTAAGATTTATTGTGGGCATGTATGATTCTGATTTCTTATGTTGTTATTGATCAATCAACTTGGACATATTCCAAGTTCCTTGCCTTTTCACTAAAATAAAATCACATGAATGTCAAAATAAACAATTTAATGTTAAAGTATAATAAATGTCTTTAAATAAATATATATCATAGGCCCCAATTAAACGATATAAAGACAAATAAATTTTGTAGCAAATGACAAGCAAAAGTTATTTAAAAAATACTTATTTTGATATTTTTAGATAAAAAGTGTATGGAATGTAGACCTTGGATTTTCTTCTATTAAGTGAGTCATTTAAGGCTGGCAGTATAGTGGTGTGAGTTTCCATTTCAATCCCCTTCCTCTGTCTCTATATCTCAGCCCAGCTACTACCAACACTCAAAGGTACTGACTGAAACTCATAAGCATTCAGTATTTCATTTACAGACTCTCTATTCATATATATATCTATCTGCCTATGTGATTGATGCAGAAACTCTAAACCATTAGTTCTTCTCTGTTATCATTATCCAAAGATGAAAGGCATAGATAGCCTCTGTAGTTCCTAAGCGTCGACAGCGATATGTCTGAGCATGGATCAAGCTTTCTCCTCCTCCTCCTCATGCTCATCTTCCAACTCCATTCAACTAGGTAGTCAAGCCATTGATCGTCACAACCCTATCATCAAAGATTTTTCTAGATTCCCCTCCAAAGCTCTCACCACCACCCCCTCTTACTCACAGACTAACCTAAGACCATACCCTTATCATCACTAGAAGACTAACAAGAGCTCTTCTTCAAAGCCAAAAGACCTGCACAAGAGGAGTACAACCAAGAGTCATGATCAAAAGAACAAAAGCAGTGTGGGAAAGCTGAGTGAAAAATCTGAATATCATCAATTACTCTTCTAATCTAGTTAACAGTATTCTTAGAAAGAGTTGGGTTAGAGTTAGACCACCAGCGGATTCAATCACTCCTACTGGTTCATCTAGATACTTGCTGAGTGATGCTAATGATTATGACCTCGTCTCGGTATTACCTTCAACACATGACAGCAGGCTCAAATTGTTTATCAAGATGAAACCAACACTACTGCTTCTAAACCCTCTGCTTCTTATGACCAGGTTTCTTGTCTCTATCGCTACTTTATGTTACTCGTTTAAGATTCTCCAACCGAAGCCATATCTATATTCAGGGATAAGGTATGTAGACTCAAATTCTATTGGCTATGACTTAAATGAATGTTTCCTACAGGTTGTGGTTTTGAGAGTTTCTCTACACTGCAAAGGCTGTGTAGGAAAAGTGAGAAAGTATCTCTCAAGAATGGATGGTATCTATCAACCTTTTAAATTCTTTAAAACCTCAATTAGGCGTTGGGCTTAAGAAATATTCATCAAAGATCTTACTTTTTTTTCAATAAACTAAAATCTGCCTCAGTTTTGCACTCCAGTAAATTTCCCCAATGAAAGATGTACATGGTTAATATTGTGAATCATGTGGGTAGGGGTGAGTTCCTTCAATATAGATTTGGCAGCAAAGAAGGTGGCAATAATTAGAGATGTGACTCCACTGAGCATGTTGGCAAGTGTATCAAAGGTAAAGAATGCACAATTTTGGCCAACATCAGCCTCAGCAGTTGGATCTGGCATTGCTGAAACAAAGACAACAAATTTAATCTAGTTGACGAGGAAAAAAGATGCATAATTTGAAGGTGAATGGGTTACTCATGCAATTAGCAGTAATGCAAACATTAGGAAGTTTACTTGAATTCTCTGAAAGCATGCAAGAGGTTGGACTTTATTTAGTACGATTAAATTGGATTTGAAATTAGCTAGGCTGTGGCCCAATCTCATAATCACACAGTATGTCTGTATCCCTAAGGTTTTGGCGTTTTGCTGCAATCCTGCCACACCATTGTGCTGCTCGACACGGTCCAGTTTAATAATATTTTTTATTTTTCTCTCTTTTTAAGGTTTTTAATGTCTCTCCCGTACCTTAAATCACATGATGTGATATAATTGGAAGATCAAGACTCCTTATGAATTCTAATGCTGGCCAAAGGTTACCTTCTCAGTTCTTGAACAAGAAGTAATCAAACAAGTTCTTCTTCTTTACATGTTATTTAATGAAAACCACATAATGGTGGGTGATAGGTTGTTATTTTCATGAGTAGGGTAGATTCCAATATGAATTTCAAGTTGTTGATGTTACTTGCTTTGTAATTGGCCCAGAGTAATTTTGGCCTTGTTTCACAGCTTATTTTGAAAATAATTTTCTATTTTTTAAAACAAAAAAATAAAACAACTTATTTGATAACATATTTTCAAAAAATATTTTAAAAAATTAAAAAATAAATATTGTTTTAGAAAATAGAAAACAAAAAAGAATTCTGGATTATTATTCTAAATAATAAGGAAAATAAAAAATACTTATTTTTATTATTTTTTATTTTTAAAACATGTTTTTTAAAACATCAGTTTTTAAAATAACAAAATGAATATAATTCCAATATAGCCCTTTGATTTTTCAACCTTTTTCACCGAAATTCTCCAAACCATCCAAAGGCTTTGAAAACCTTCGATATGAAGATAGACCTGTCCATCATCAACAAAGGCGTAAAAATAAGAAAGCACAAGTGTGGCGTGACAAATGACAAGCCAATAGTTCAATGGGTTTTGAAAGCCGGGTTGTAGCAGATACATGATAGTGACTCAATAAATTATGGCCTGTGATATCAATTAGATGGTAAATTAAGTGTGCTACAAGTTACACATTAAAGGACAAGAGCAAGACAACAGTTTCGCTGGCTTCCATATGACTATATATGTAAGTTATAATTATTTACTTCATATTTAGGTTATATAGTTTTTTGGCCATCTTTAGGCTGTAGAAAACATACAATACAATACCATACAATATAAACATTGAAAAGTGAATCAAAGAACTTGAACTTTATTTATGCTTTGCGCCCCTCTTGTGTCAATTAACCACAATATAGATGTCAATGACTTAAAAATGAAAATGAAATGTGAGTAGCATCGCTCACAAATCACAATTAGTTGAGGCCAGAATTCTTTGAGATTGGACCATAAGTTCTGAGCCCTGAGGTCCAACAGAGTCTGAAGCATTTCTTTTGCTACAATGGTGACCCCAAACACATTAATTCTGTTAAAGCAGTATCATAGGCAATGATTTTATTAATAATAAAGTTGAAAATTGCACTATTTTCCATTTTGTTTGTATTTCTTCATTCCAATACCTATTATATATCTACGATCATGATTCATGTCTAGCAAGCATCTGCATTTCTTCCGCGACAATGGTGGTTTGTTTACACGTTCCAATATTTAGTAGATGTCTGCAATCATCATTCAATAACTCTCAATTTTTTCCATTTTTCTAAAAATAAAATACAAAAATCATTTCTCATCTTACCGAACAAAGACTTGCCTTACAAAAATAAATCCAGAAACTGGGTATGCATCCTGCTCAGAGAGAGCATATTCACTCACTAATATATCTCGTATTTGCAAATGTATTTAGTAACTCATCACCACAAAATACACACCCTTTTTAAGTAAAACTGGTTGTTCCAGAACGATCCACCAAATCACTTGTAACTTGCAACAAAAATTAAGGTAACTTTAAAAGGTACACTTTAAGTTTATCATCACCATGCAATTCATAAAATATTGGCAGCAGATAATAAGCAGAGTTAATGGTCCACACACTGAGTAAATTCAGTGTGTAGGATAAGAATTTTTTCATCATTTGCCATTAACGGTGGGAACAATTATAAAAATATGAAGGCGAAGCCAATAAAGTTGAACTAAATTATATATTTATCACATAATAATCTGACACCTTGTTAGATAAAGTTTCGAATAAATTGCTGAAACAATGTGAGGGCAAACCAGACAGAAAGAAAAGGGCAGAGGAGCAAAACAGTTTGAGAAAAAGAAACTCCTAAATAAACAATAGTGGAGATAATACACTTCTCTGGAAAGCGGTAGCAAG
Source organism: Prosopis cineraria (assembly GCF_029017545.1). NCBI lineage: Eukaryota > Viridiplantae > Streptophyta > Magnoliopsida > Fabales > Fabaceae > Prosopis > Prosopis cineraria. The sequence continues at coordinate 28,347 of NW_026555887.1, read as the reverse complement.
AACTAAAAGCCGCTAGCTCGCTTTACACATACGAACTTCGAACCCTAATATTTGAAATGGGATGAATTGTGATGATCTAAATTTATAAGCCCAAAGTCCAAAACCATTTGAGAGGATTTGCGTGAGGTATTGCCAGCTGTCATTATATCCCGGGGATGGTAGGGCCGTAATGAACAGGCCTGGATAAAAAGCCACGAGGGATGGGCTATGGGCCTGATAGCTTTGAAACATCGTCACAATACCGAGAGGGCCAGAGAAAGGGATAATTTTCATTTTTTTTAAAAAAATCTGAATTCAGCTTAGGTTTTTAACCAAACCGAGAGGGCCAGTGTTTTGAAAACCAAACTGGACCTGATCAAACGATCCAATCACCAGCTGCTAATCAAAATGGCTTGGTCCAACCAATTAGACCAATTTAGCATTTAGATCAAGTTGACCCAACTGATTTTAAGAGAATCGCATTTGATTTGAAAAATGCAGTGGGTCACCCTAGTTCAAAGCTAAAAAATAAAAAAAAAAATTTAGTCCAAGTTGCCTAGATTCATGATTTCTCTTCCTAATCTCTAGCTCTTTTATGTCTTCTCTTCTCTAATCATTAATCTCTCTTTCATGACCCAAGCTTAATTTTTGACCTCTCCCTCCAACTCTAGCACTCTAGTCTTTGGTATCGAGATCAAAAGCTCGTGAGTCATGACATGATGGCATGCCTTTAACTCTAACATTTTACTTCAAGATAACAAGCTTGTGCTGACATGCATCTACCTTTAACTCCAATGATCCAAATATTTAGCCTTTGACATCGAGATCCAAGCACCATCAACAAAAGTAATGTTTTATTTATATATTTGTGTATATAAATTTTATTTTTATTTAATTTTTATATCATTGGTTTGACTTCCTGTCTAACCAATTGAGCCATGAAAATCACAACCCCATTTTCCTTCTTGTTCAACATCTGGTTTGGGTTTCAAAATATTGGCAAAACCTCTTGCGACATTGTAAAATACTATTGAATCAAGACCAGTTACAAGCTAGCACATTCACAATTTATTTTGAACTTTTTACAGTGATGATCTTTGATCTAGAAAGCAGTTTGATTGTACAAGTTCAAGACTTGAACTACTAATGCACAATAATGAGTCTAGAAAGATGAGGAGACATCTTTTTTTATTTATTTTTTTGGTATTTGGTAAGTAGAAGAAATAGCTATATAGACTTTGTTGTTAGTCAAAGTAATGGGTAGATCTTTTTTTTAACTAAATTGTTCCCTATATTTAGGTTATAATTAAAAAATATCCACCATTCATGCAAACTTTAATTAGTCTAGAAAGATATTTCCATTGCCCTAAAATTGCTAGTTTGGTACCAATGACAGAATGGTGGTTCTTATCATCCATGCATCAGTGGCCCTTTGGTAAAAATTATTATTTTTTATTTGTAAAATAATTTAAATTATATTTTGATCCCCCATTCTTCATTTTATTTTTACTTTGGCCCTCCCTATTATCAAGCTATAGGTCCGTCCGTGTTTGGTAGAACACAAACTGCCCTTTGGCTGGGCCAGCTCTTTTACCAGGAACCTGACCCACCAACTCTTTGAAGAATCACTCCAAAACCTTGATCATTGATTTTTGATGATCACTGCGTCTCTGCCACCCACACGACTTAACGTCAAATCCCACTTTACTCTGCCACACTGCCAAAACAACTTCCCTCTTTAATTGATTCATCATTTTCTCCTTCATTTCTCCTTTCTCGGTTGAGGCGTGGCGGTGGAGCAGAATACTGCATTTTAATAACAATTGAATTCAGGAATATCTCAATCACATGTTTATGTTTGTGTAACTTTCTTTCAGAGATACGAGATCAATGGACTTGTACTAGCATGAGTTCAGAAATGCATGGAGGCGCGTTCACTTCCATAGAGAGATCTCTTCTGCTTCGTATTTGAATTCAGGAACAACGTTCATTCTCATTTCATTTCGCATAAAAATTAAAATCAAATGTAATGTAAGATCTCATAAATTTTTTTATTCCATCTTCTTCGAAGCATTGCCACCAACAGCATCTCTAGCATACCAGCAATCGTTGATGAAGCCATAAATGCAAAATTTCCCAAGATGCGACACGGCTTCTAAGGCACACACACACACACACACACACACACACACACATATATATATATATATTTCCCACATAGAAATTCGAAATTCGGTTTCATGAAAGAGATTATGATCCTCTTTATTCATCTTTCGATGAAATTACGGTTGCACTAATTGATCTACATAAGACGCGGCTCCCTACTTTGGGGTCAAAATGTCTAATGAACCAGCGACTTCTGCCACTAGATCATCTAATAGCAATCTCTCAACTTCCCACCCTATTGTGTCGACGTCATCTCTCACGTCCAACCACTCCGACTCCATCACAAGCACCTTTCCCAGAGCGTCATCCTTTACTTTTTCTTGGCTCTTCAGCAAAGTGCACAGATCATCTTGGAGCCTCTTTTTCATCAGTCTGGAACCAATATTTGTTACCTTGGGATTTAACCATGGCCGATCATTCTCAAATTGCTTGTAGATCTTAACGATGCCCGAATTCACACGGTCAAAAAGCATCCTCCTTTCAGGCCTTGAACAAGCACTACGATCAGAGTACCTCTTTTCAAGTTCGTCGAACACTGTTGGACTCACAGGCCACTCGGGAGAGTACCATCCTTCCGAATAAGAAAGGGGATAGGCCCCATCAATGCCAGACTCAGACAAGACATCAATAATGTAGGAAGACTCCCAGCTATCTCCACGTAATCCATTCCCTTCTGAAATTCCAAGACATGCTTCCCCACGATCATCATCGCTTGAAATCAGTATGGGTCCCTCAACACATTCTTCGGATTCCAACTTTAGCAGCTGAAGTTGCATTCGAAGACCTAGCAAGAAGGACACGTTCGTTTAAACCAGGAACGCACCCCCCGCGGGGGGGAGATATATTGATGACAAAACAGATCAAAGTTGCAAGTAAGACGGTTCACAAACTCTTGTACTAGTGACTCGTGATCTTACCAATAAAACAGATAATTCAATTCAAATCCCAAAGATCACATGATAAGCAAGAGATTGTAAATATGGTAACAAAGGCAGTTCTGGCAAAATTTAGCAAGCTATTAGCGAACATCAGTTTTGAAATTGTTTCACAATATCCTAACGAAGATTAAATTAGATATTAGATAATTTATTAATGACACGACAAAGAAGTAATAGCTCAGATGAACATTTTCAACTACAAATTAAAAGGATGCCCTTCAAGTAACAACTAGTTTTACATTAATATTGAGAAGTAATGAAGGCACTGAAAACTAATAAGGAACTATTATTATGCGTGGATCACAGTTATCAAGGTCTTTCATATTTGCTCATAGAATCCGTGCAACTGCAATAATGATTGTTCATTTCATCCACCACATACAATTCAAATGGATGAGAAGATAATATTGTCAAATAGATGAGTAAGCCACAAGGATCAAATAACAGTAAATATTGTTCAATTTGTCATGGAATCAAACAGCTGCATTTAATATTTTTTCCCTTGAAAATAAGACAAGAAAGTTATTCATGTTGCACAATGATAGTTAACTAATTCTGTAATTACTAGGGATTTTAAGTCCTAACATAACCACAATAATTGAGTAAGCACATCACGTACCAATGATGGAAGAACTAAAGAAGACAAAAGGAGGGGTGGTGATTAAACACTACATTGTAAAATAATCAACCCAAAAGTCTGATTCAGTTACCTTGGAGGTCAGCGCTAAGACTTTCAAAGCATTCCGAGCAAGATGATAGATCATCTGTAAATGAAGGCTCCAGTACAGAAACTGGACTTGGTTGATCAGCCTCTTTACAGCATGAAGATTCGAGTCCTGGTACAATTGGTTGAGAGGAGACCGAACTTCCACTGGAAGAACCAACTGACGGCTCCTGAAGTATACAACGTACATGTGAGAAGCAGGAAACATAAAACGCAGGCTTAAAAATAGAATGCACAACAATGAAAGAACTAAGCGAAGTTTGGGAACAAAGTAGAGCGGCAAAGACAAGATGAGCTTGGTGTCCTTAGATTTTAGAAAAAGAACATAGGTTTTAAGACTTGATACGATTCCTTTTAGCACCATGCACATTTGAAAAAATAGTCTGCAAATGACCAATATGATAGATAGGCGGGAGGAGAAAAGAATATGAAAAGAGTGACCATGGTAGTCAGAGGTGCTTGCCTTAGGTGCGCTAGGTGCCGAGAAGAGGCAATATTAAAGCAGTAATGGGATAAAATAGGAAAATACAAAACCCAAGCTTAAAAGCCCAACTCAGCCCTAGAGATTTGAAAATAAGTTAAAATAGTTATTCCTATTTTAAAATATCATTAGATTATTAGTTTTTCATAGTTTACAAAACAGTCACATGGGACCACAGGCACATTTTTTGAGTAACATTAATTAGTTAACGACCCCACCTAATGGGATAAAGGCTTGTTGTTGTTGTTGTTGTTGTTGTATTAATTAGTTAACTTTGACGTCTGACTTGATAACACTTTAGAAGTGCACTTGATATTATTATGAGTTATGAATTGATGTTTATTGCGATTGAGTAGTGATGCACTTGACTTAATTAGTGCTTTGAAGATTACTATGTCTAGAGACTTGAACATGCTTGAATGGTTAAGTCAAAATTTATTCCAAATTTGCATATCTTTCTCACTTTAACCACCTTGCTTCAATTAAACATGCATCTTTCTAGCGCCTCTCACCTAAGATAAGATAGAGATCTGGTGTCTTAAGGGTGACTTTCACCTTGGACTACTTTGTTAGTAACAATGAAACAGACAGTAGAGAGAAGCAACATCCCACCAAAACACAAAGTTAAGGAAAAAGAACCCAAATGTATGCATATCAACTGGAAATCCAAAAAACTTAACCTGCTGCAGTAAACTGTCTCCTTCAACAGCACTAGGGCTGCCACTGGTTGATATACCAGAAGGTAATTCTCCAAGGTCTGGATCAGGAGATTTAGAAGACCCAGCTGGGCTTTTGAGTGCTGCATCCACCACATCTTCAGTAATCACACTTGTATCTCTGAGGATCTCAGTTAATGAACCAGATGATGGAACTTCTATCTTGGGTGGATCTTCTTCAGGCTTGGCATTCACTTTATCTTGGATTGTGTTCATGTCTGGTGAAGAATCATAAATTTCCATATTTGTACAATGAGAAGACCAGGACTTCTTGTGACCAGATTTTAAGTTTCTGGTATTCAAACCTTGCTGCTGATAAAAACTCTTTGCAGCTTTTCTTCTTTCCCGCTTAAGGGCTTCCTTTGGCATAATAAATCGATCAGCATGAAGTGTCCTAGGACTTCCAAATCCTGCGGATGAAGCAGGAAGAGATCTTGATCTTGACAGACTTCCCATATACCCATCCTTCCAACCATCCTTACTACTGATACCCAAAGGTTCAACCGACCCAGCAGGTGTGCTCTTAGTAGCAAACTTATTATGGTAACCTCCCCCAGAAGACGTAATCTTAAAATTTGCTGCATTCATTTCCTTATCAGTTATAGCAAGCATTTCAGCCAGTGTGCTGCCCCTGTTGATGGCTTGCCCCTGTTGAGACTTGTGCGTCATTTTCCACCTCTCTGATAATCTCTTCTTTGCCTCTCTACAAACAGATGATTCACTTGAACGGGATGATGGCCTGCTATGATTACTTAAGTCTACAGAGTTTGCCAAGGTTGCCGATGTTATCTCTGATTCCTCTACAGATTCATTTTCAGAGAAGTCATAAGAACTATCATCCCCAGCATATCCTCTAATTCTAGAAGACGCAAAAATTGTAGATCCATTGTGTATACTACATTTCATTCGCCTAGTGATTTCCTTCGCAATTTCCCTAGATTCCATTGAATTTTGCCTTGAAAACCCGACAGTACCAGGAAGATTTCTCTCACTGAATTCAAGGCCCCTATTTCTGACATCTGGATATGCAGCACTCTTTCCACTCTCTGATAAGAAAGCATGTGAAGAACAAGATGATGAAATGAATTTTGTAGCATTCTGTACCTTTCCAATATTGGGTTTTAGGACAACAATCCTTGTGGGGATTGCATCTTGTTTGTCTTTTCCACTCAACTGAAGCTTTGGTGATTTTGGTGAACTATGGACAGCATGCCTTCTGTCAAATTGTGCAGGATAACCATCAAGATGCTTCTGATGAGATCCACTGCAATTCAACCTGGTTGCGTCCCGAGCTGACCTCCAGCTGAAGTCATGATGCTGTCCATACTTCTCCATATTTGTTGATCTCATAGCTTCTATGTATTTACAATGTGATTGAAGTGGAGCAGATTGCAGATCATTTAGATGCTTTTTAAATAAAGAATCTGGCCGCTGAAAATATTTTAGTAGAAGATCTGTGTTGGAATCCAGAACCTCAAGTGCATCATCAAATTCCTTTGAAGAGAGTGAATCCCTGTCAGTTGCCAGACGTTTGGCGTCCTTGAACTTCTGTTCAATGAATGATATTTCAGCATCAGTTGCAATCAAGTCAGCACCCTGGGACGGATACCTACAGCTCTCTGCCTTTGGGATCTCTGAGACCTCGAAGACATCTTTAAATTCTTGCTGATCCCCTGAGCTTCTCCTGGATGATCGACCACTATGAGTTATCTCCAACTGTTGTCTTCTCTGCAGATGGACTTCAGAGGAACTTTTATGTTGCTTATTAGCAGATTGTTGCAAGGGCATCCCATCAAGACCCATCAATCTGGCAATAACACTAGGAGCTCTTCTTTTGGACTCAGTTTCTCCCGACATCTCTTCAGCTAGTAACTTCTTTATGGGAGTACCAAGCAGTTGTTTTGAAGATCTCCACCCGAATTTAAATGACGACTGCAAAATAAAGGTGGAAAATGCATGAGTTCATTGCTGCCAATCTATTAATTCCTTTTCATTCCTTTTGAAATAACAGATAATCTCATAAAGATAATTTAAAAAAAAAATCCAAGTGTGAATACAATAAACATTCAACTTGAAGAGTTTTTTCTTCATTCATAAATGCAAAGAAGCAGATCATGCATTAATGGAGAGAGGCTACCAGAGACAAAAGAAAAAACCGGCTCACCGAATTTTCAGATGCGACACCACTAGCGGAAGGGCTGGAATCGGGGAGCAAATTAGGATGTTTTCTCCGTCTCTGAACCCCCTTGTTTCCTGGAAATGAATTTTACTACATTATTAGGTTGAATATTCAAGAGCAGAAATGAGGAAGGCTTTAATTAGCATTAGAAATAGCGACAATAATGCACTTAAAATTACTAAAACCCTGGCCAGGAAGCAATGACAAAGGTCTCAATAAGGGTTACTTATTACAGTATCTGGTAAAAGCAGTTGAAAGAGAAGCGGCAAGAAATCGTGATGCTCACATTTACGCGTGAATTAAGGAAAAAAATTCCTTTGAATACAACTGATTGACACAAAGTGCTTTTTAGAAACGATCCATAATGAGGTATTGTAATTATATAACATCATGATTTCTGAAATTTATTGTTAACCCAAACAAAATTATACCGATAGCACCAAGTAAAAAGTTAAGAAGCAGTTCACAAGCCTAATTGAAGTAAACATACAAGCCAGACGAAGACTTCAACCACCTAAGGTTCACACTGAGAATTAGAAAGTGTCTGTTTCTAAGTGTATATAAATGCTGTACTGGACAGCTCAAGCAAGAAGTTGAAGTTAAGTTTTAAACCGTTTAATGACCAAGAAAGTCAGAAACTCTCCAGGTGAACCAGCTTCGACTCCATCACTGAGAAACCAGGCGGAAAGAGGGATGAAAAAGAAAAACGAAAAAGAAAAGGAGAAAGCGAATGAGACCTTCAGAGAGAGCAGGATGGGGTTGGGAGGAGCGATCAGCAGAGGTAGGAACGTTGGATCTCTTGTGGCGAAACTTCTCCATAACCAGTACCAGTCATGAAAGATACCTGAATTGGAGGCAGCAAGATCGATAATAGAGGAAAGGAAGCGGAAAGGAAGAGAGAGGAGGCTTGAGAGAAGATCACGGGAGGGAAGAAAAACCCTAGGATTCTCAGCTAATTCAAAAATGCGTGACAAGAGCAAGCGAAGTGAGAAAGAAAAGCAAAAAAGGGGAAAACAAAAAATGCAGATCTTAAAATGTGCGAGATCATTGATTTCACTTCCACAGAGGGAGAGAAAGAGAGGGGAAGTGAGAGCAAGCAGCTGATGATACTAAGAAAGAAGGAGAGAGAGAGCAAGGGAGAGGCGGGCATTAATGGAGGTCCGTTGTTGGCGTCAAGAGAGGGAAGTGGGAGAGAGAGAATGGGGGGAGTGGTAAAAAGGGGTGGAGGTGGGGCTTATTTTTGAACTTTCAAAAATGCCGACATACGGACGCCCGGACCTCGCCCCGGTGCGCGGGCAAACTCCGTCCAACCTCCCTTCCACGTGTCAACTTCCCAGGATTCCACCTGCGTCTTCTCAGCGGTTTGGGTTTTACGTGCCTCTCCTTCCTCCTATTGTCCCCCACCCCTCCCCGCCGGCTGCCTCCACTTGTTAAATAGTACTCCCTCTGTTTTAATTTATAAAAATATATATATATATATATCACATAATTTAAAAAAATAATAATATTAATTATGTTTAAAAATAAAAATTAAATTACAATACAATTTATTAATTATTAATTATATTAATCGAACCTTCATTAATTATTTATTATAATTATAAATAATAAAATTATTCGGGATAACTTAAAAACTTTACAATAAATTCTTATTAAAAATATAATTTTGATTATATAAAAAAAACTAAAATAATAATTTTTTTATAAATAAAAATAGAGGGAGTAAAGTAATATTTTAATTTTAATTTTAATTTTAACCCAAAAAACGGATGGAATTAGCCAAAGATATATCATTAAAAATATTTTATCTCTGTAATAAATGCTACTGAATAATAATAAAATGATCGAGTTTTATTGATAATAAACTTTTCATGTGTTGTATATACTCTATATATTAATATATTGATTATTATTACGCCATTGTAACTTTTAAAATGATTTTTAAAAGTTGAATGGAATTCCCATTAATTTAGTTGAGTCAAGAGGAAACAAAGGGAGACAAAAATTTAACAATGAATATTTAATGTAGCTGTTTAGTATTTAAATTCCAGATTATTAGTTATTACTAATAAAACTCTCAATTGGATCAATTAAGCAGTTGTCAGATGGATTTAGATATTTTGAATGTATTAATATTATTACCATATGAACTAATTACACATCTAATGCGTTGTTTATAGTCCACAATACAAGACAACATTAATTACCTTGCTATTCTAAAAAATTAATAATTAAAATCCCAATCTCCTGGATGGTTTTATACATTCCTCATTTTTCCTCGGGTGATGTAAGGCCTAGCTTTAAATAGTTGACTCCTTTAAAATACGCATCCTTAATTACAAGGAACAGTGATAATAATAGATAGAGAGATGAAGGAAATCATCTGTAAAAGTCATAAACATGACACATCGTGCTGTATTTTGGGTTGGGCAAAATTTCTAAAAATTGTCCTATATCATGGATCAAAGTCCAAAGGGTGTGAATTAACAAATAACACACGTAAAAGAAAACATAATGTGGAATTTTAACTACACAGCAATTTATAATAATATATATATATATATATATATAGTCAAAGATGGATCAGATGTGTTATTTTGAAACTTGGGAGACACGCTTTTAAGGTTGAAACTAATGCGGTTAGGAATAAATGAAGTAACAAATTGAGTGATTATAATTATAGAAAAGCGGACAGTCTGAGCAAAATCTGGGTGCGTGCGTGGCTGCTGCAATTGGAGGTAAACACTCGCGGCGTCGTCAGTCTTAATATTAATTACATTGTACTATATTTTTATTTATAAAAATAATTATTACTTTTTATTTATTTTTTAGTACAAGTAAAATTATATATTTTAATAAATATTTATTACATATTTTTTTAAATTGCCCTCTATAATTTACATTAATAATAAATAATTAATGTATGTTCAGATTAATTAATATAAAGTACTTTAATTTTATTTTTTATTTTCAGACATAATTATTATAATTAATTAATTATTTTTGAGTGTGTGATATAATTTTTCAGACATAATTATTATAATTAATTAATTTTTTTTAAGTGTGTGATATAATTTTTTTTCTGTTACATATAAAAGTGGAGGAAGTAAAATATAAGGTGGAAGGGGTTCTGCGCGTGTTGCTTCATTATAAGAATTGAAAAGTGGATATCGTGTGTGTGCGCGCGTTGAAAACGAGAAAGGGGACAAATTCTGTATTTAAAATGGAAGCATTTGGCAGGTTTTTTGTTGTGTTGTGGGATGCTCCACCTGTGTTTTTCAAACTGACAAACGTCCCTTGTTTTCTTCCAAGGGGGAAGCCCTGACTCCCTGACTTCCTCACTAGGTTCTGTTTCCACGCCTCCAAAGAACTGACTTCGTTTGTCAAAACCATTACTATTATTATTATTTTTTTTTAGTTTAGGTGAATTAAGTCTGAACTGATCCCTATTTGGTGTAAGTTTTGTGTCTTAAGAAGCTTTTTATAATATCTATATCCACAACAAGATAACATGTTTTGCTTGGTATGGATGGATTCTTCACCGATTAGTCTACCGTCCATTGACAGGCTAGAGTTAAACTTCCTGACTTTTGTTAAAAAAAGTATAGTCACTACAATTTACAAGCAGCCAATTGCAGTAAAAATTCGTGGATGCTGGAATTCAATAGGACCGAGGCGTACTCAAATTTCATGAAACTTTTATGTACGAGAAAAAAATTAGAAGTACCCAATGCATATTAATGCGCATGCTTTTAGATGGGAAGGAAATTTACACGAGCGAGAACAACGACAATATCACCGACATATGTTTCCTTACGAGAACATTAGTATTTAGTGAGAGGCTATAAACTTCAATGCAGAGTACAAGACAACAGAAGAGCAAAATTAATGGCGAATTAATTAAGAAGATTATTTCGTTGAAAGGGATTAGATTACAAGGGCCCAGTTAGTGGCCTTGTGTGCAAATATGGTCTTTGAAGACGTACATATTTAATAGGGCTAGGAGAGACAAGTGCTATTTTTCCTTAATCAAAGGGCATCTCTCGGTCGCATCACCCACATATTCAATGCCCACAGCATAAATTATTCTCTGCTCCTCATACACTACATCTATGCCTACGTCAATTATTTCACCTTCCTTCAACAACATGATGCTTGTTTAGATTCCCCATCTATACAGCCAAAAGAGTTTGTGCGTTGTCGCTGTTAAATTTTACGCAAAGAAACTAGCTAGAGTCTCCTGGTATGTAAGAGCCTCTCTCGTCTCCAGAGGAAAAAAGTGTAACTTTATTGTAAACGGAAAACCAGTTCTTCTGATCATCGTGTTATTTTGGGGTCATCTCGTATAATAAGGCGCCGATTGAGGGTGAAAATAGTTGTATACTTTAATTTTATTTTTTTTTTAATTCCGGTTGTGGACGATGACGGAGAGACTACGACAACACTGAAACAAAAGGGGGGCTATAGTAGCAATGATCTTATCCTGCAGCAGGGGGAAGAAAAGAGGCAAGTCAAAAGGGACATGACAAGGACGATCACATGTGCACGCGTCTATACCGATTCCATGCTCATTTTGCTATTCATATACGAATTTGTCTTCGTCACCGCCAATAAAGACTGAGTACAAAGAGTTTTAAAAAGAATGCAGAGTGAGTGGAATAGTCTGATCCAACGCTCACAACCTTTTGGGACAATATTTGCATGAGCATTATTTGACTTGCAAAAGAGGTTAAAATTATTAGAGGGACAAAGTCAATAACGTGGTGGTTAACAAACTATGGGGCCGAATAATTTGGTTTGGTCATGTGTATTCTGATTAAATGGTGAATGAGGATGCTTAGGAGTTGGGGAAGGGAAGTGGCTTAGGATTCAGTGAGGAGGTCATTGGATCCAAAGGAAAAGACAGGGGGAAGGAGAAAGATGATGGTTGTCTGTCTCCGACGCGTACCCACAAATAAAAAAGGTGGTTACAAAGCGAAGGTGAATGGGGTCACAATCATTAGGGAGCTTCTACATATCCATCCTTTTAATTATCAATCAAAGGGCTCTTCTTTATCTCCTTTCTTTCTTTCTTTCTTTCTTTCTTAGGAGCATGTGAAAGTAGAGAACTTGGACTATGGACAATCATGGTGTCTTTCTTTACTACAAGTAATGTTATTATTGTCCGTGGAGGCCTTGCGAATTCATAGCCCAATCACTGCCTGCCACCTCGTTTATTTCATCAAAATGGTTGACCCTCCTGACACACTCTGTTAATTGCCACCTCCAGACAGAAAGACACGGGAGACACCCCCAAATTACTGCATGATTGGTTACCCCACACAGGAAGCCTGACACTTGGTCTTTTTTTTATTTTTGATATGAACCATTCGACGTCCTGAGATATTCTAAGTTTATTATTGACTCTAGATTAATTCAAACCTCTGTAAGGAGATCTTACGATGATAGCAAAATATTGATAGAATGACCTCTTTAAAATTACATTAATTATTACGTTTGCCATTCTTCAAGATTTGAACCCTCACTCATTGATCCTTGATTATTATTTCAAGTTCATTTATACTCTAACTACGTCTCAGTTTAAGTTTCAAATACTCAGCTCATAAAATTTGTTAAATATATTTTATCATTTTATTTTTTTAAAATAAAAATATATAATTTAAAAAATATCATTCATTTAATATAAATATTAAAAAAAGAGATAATATAATAAAAAGGAAAGAACAACATTAAAAATATATATTTAATAAAAATTTATTCTTACTAAATTATTTTATATTTTGAAGTAGGGCATCTTTAAAATTATCTTATAAACCAAAACACGAGCAATTGTTTATAACTGAAATGCTACTGATCGCATGTTAGTAGTGACTCCGGTTCGTTTTTCACATCTCTTGGCCCTTTAGGGGCGCGCGCGGGTATGGGGATTTGTGTCTTTAACAAGAATCTCTATGATGTTTTTTTTTTTTTTACAGTAATTCGATTTAAAAGCTTGCATGGGATGGCAAATATGAACGACTAATTAATTAAAGCAAGTTGGCTTAATTACCTGGGTCCATACAATAATGGCGTTTGAATGAGAGGGGATAAACCTTTGACGAGCACAGGGAGATAAAAACATCCGGGCATTACTCATTATATTCCATTAAACTACACAAATTGCAGCCTAATGTGCGACCTGTCTGAGTTTGTAAGACGATGAATCTTGTAGATTAAGACCAAAACCCGAAAGGGCAAACTAAACCTACGAGTTTAGGGCCGGCCTAACATTCTGTTCGGGACCTAATTTCGCGCAATGTACAATTTAAGTCAAACCCTATAGCCAAAATTCTGAGGATTAGGTTACAACCAATATGATGCACTTCCTTAATCTTTCCAGTTTCTGCTTCTATCCGGAGTGGGTTAGGTTTGAGTCCTTTTTCAAGGTAATTTTGTTCAGTTATCGTGAAAAACCAAACCAGGCCTCACCAGCTGTTCATAGGATTCTGAAAAGCATTGTAGTATAAGGGGATCAGCTTGACTATTTTGCAGTTCAAATCATACAAGTCCTATAGATTACCGCTTACATCACAGCAGATAATTGAAGAGAGAGTGCTCGCTACTCAGTAATTGAGAAATAAAAATGGGAAAGAGAAGAAATTAAAATTAAAATTCCTTCGTTTCCCAGCTCTCTTCTTAATAATTTTGGATTTAGAAAACAATTCAAACAAATTTCGGATCAGCTTATATAGGGTAGAGAACACTTTCGGATAGCAGGAATTAATGTCCCAGGAGGCAAGAGAATCTTTAGGCAAAACGGAGGCTCCAAATAAAAGAAATTAAATTGGTAAAGGTAGAAAAATTCCTGGACTCCAGTGGGACGGTTCTGTGCAACCAGGAGAGGGGACAAGAGCTTGATGGCTCACCAAAACAAAAATTTGAACTACTTTATTCATTCCATTTTTCCCTCCTCCAATTTCGTTTGCACAGTAAAATACTAAAATTCATTGCACGACGTCGTAGGAGCTAACAAGATGGAGGAGGAGGAAAAAGGACAGCCATCCCTATTGCGAGCTTTTTTTTTTTTTTGGTTTTTATCCTCGTTCTGGACTGACACAGCCTTAGATCCAAATAAAACCACAATAAACCACCAAAAAACAAAACAGTAGATTGATCTATCAAAATGGGCCATATAATGTAACAATCAAAATTCAAATTCTTATCAAAATAGGCATTTATATTTAATGTTCAATAATATTTTAAAATTGAGAAAACGTCTTGAAGGGGGGGTTTTATTAAATCAAAACATATAGATCTTTTATAAATTATTTATTTCTCAACATATGCTTTTTATTAATATAATTAATATTAAAATTTACTTATTTTAATTTGATTAAATAAAATATATTAAATATATAAGACTACACACTAAAATATTGAATAAAAAAAAAGTTATGCCACATAGTGTTTAATTTTTCTGTACCAAAATTTAAATTTTTAATGTGTTTGGAGTAATTTTAAAATATAAAATTTAAAACCATGAATATTTATTTTTAACATGCATCCGAAATTTTACCCCACGAATTTCCCAAGCTATTGTCCTTTATCTTTTTGCTCTTAATATAGAAAACTCGGGCATCGTCTTTCAACGAGCAACCAAAGTTGACCCCAGTGTCATTCATGATTCTCTTTCTCCCCATCTTTTGATTCTAAGCTTCGTCACTGGCCTCCTTTATTTTCCTGCCAAAGTGCAATTTTTTTTTATTGCTCAAGGTATCCACCGCCGGTAACGGTGACTAATTCTTTTACCATGAGATCTTCCACAAGGGAGCAAACGACTGGCCATAAAGTGTTTTCCATTCGTATGAGTGAGAAATCAAACCCCCCACTACATGCTTAAGGGACGAAGTAAGATAGCCACTATGCCACACTCACATGGTTTATAATGCAATTAATAACATAATGTCCAGTTCACAAAAACATTCCATTGATAAAATCAGTTCAGCAGGCAATTACATAGATCAGGAAATGCTCCAGACAACTGAGATTAGCGTGGAGCACAACTCATTTCAACTTTGCCAGTACTACGAATACGAGCATGCATGGCTTAAGACAACAGCTCACATATTACCTACCTTGTTACTTGAAACAAACTAAGGAAAAGATTATACACCAAGTTTGCGAAAGATACAATTGGCCTCGCATTAGAATAAAGACCCCAAAGCCTAAACAGCACATAAAGACCCCAAAGCATAAACAGCACATATCATCAATGAAAGCGCAAACTAGCACGCTTGAGCGATTTTAACTTTAGAGCCCATAGATGCGAAACAAGACAATCAAGTGGGAACCTTTGTGTACTTTCTTTACTAAAACATGAACATGCTTTCCAGAATAATCGAAGAAGATGCAGCATGGGGAGATTAAAACTAGACAGGAAAGGCTTAGAACCAAAGCAAACGAGCATAACTGGGGCGTTGAGCTGTTATCCACGCTCAGCTACATCTCAAAACATAAGAAAAGGTTCAATATTATTATTATTTAAAAAAACGAATACAACTAAGGATCCCATAGCATCCAAATACTTATGTAGAGGGAGGCTAATGCTGTAGTGCATCAGTTGCATTTTTCATCACCAAAATAGCTCCGCTAATGTTGACCCTACGAACTTGTACTATTCATATCCAACCATCAAGAGTATATCAATTAGATCACTATCCAAAACATTTAACAAATCAATTTCAAAGAGTGTAAAAAGAAATTAAGAGAAAATTTAAAAAGAAAAAAGGAAAAAAGAAAGAAAAAGACAACCTCCCTATGGAACCATCCCGTGGTCATCTATTGAAGAAATTTGGTAAGTCATCTCAGTTCTTCGCACCCGCTCCCTCCCTCTGTGTCTTCTGTGAAATTACATTCATTTCAAACATATTATCCTCAAAATACTCCCTGTAAGGATGGTTCTTAGGGACAAGCCTCCGGAACTTGTCAAATTGTTTTTCGGCTTCATCTTTTTTTCTTAGAAGAGTATATATAATACCCTGACATAAGTAAGGCCTGAAATCCTTCGGCTCTTCCATTACAAGCTCCTGATAGGCCTTCAGCGCATCAGAAAATTCTCCCTCCATTACTTTAATCTGCGCAATCAGGAGCCTCAAATCCCTGACCTCCGATTCCCGCTTTTGTTTCTTGAACAATTCCACTGCTTGTTGAACCCTCTTTAACAAATCCTCCAATGGCTTATCCGACTCCGAAGTTGCCATTACTAGGCCATGATAGGCCTCGACACGATAGGGATCTTTCGTTAGAATTTCTTCGAACTTCTCTTTGGCTAATTCGTAGTCACCATTGTAAACATACATGTGAGCCTTCAGCAATGGCCACTCGAACTCTTCCGGTTCGAGCTCAATTAAACGGTCTATAGCCTGGATTGCTTCATCAACTTTGCGCGCTCTGACCTTTATCTCAATGAGCGACCGAAGAGCCTCAGTATCATTGGGATTGTTTCTCAATTTCTCTTCAATAGCTCTATGATTTTCTTCACTCGAAGAATTTTCCATCGACTCCTCACTCGACTCCACCTTAGGCATCTCAAGCGGGGCTGCCATAGCGGGCTTGTGGTGAAGACGCATGTAGAAAAACGCAGCCGCTGCTATGATGGTACAGGTGGTTCGGACGACGGGTGAGAAAAGGGAGTTTAGGGTTTGGAAGGACTGCGGTATTGTGGTTCTGGATCTACCGAAAGCAGAATCAGAGAATGATTCTGACGGCGAGGATGCCGCTATGATGGAAGATGACCTGAAAGACGAAGAAGATAATTGCGAAGGCGAAACACGGGGTGGTAGAGACCTGAAGGAGACGGAAAATATGGGTACTGACAGTGAAGAAGAAGGAAGGTGATTGAGTGAGAGGGGAAGCGGTTGGTGACAGTGATGCAGTCTGGCCAGAGACTCCATGGCTCGGGCCTCACAGGAGTTGAGGACGAATCGGAGACACGAGCAGCGAAGGCCGGAAAATGGGCTAAAACCCTGATTGCAAAGGAAATGGATAGCGGAGACCAAAACCCCTGGCGATATTTCGTAATTATTTTAATTTTTTAGGATTAAAAAATAATTTTATTAAAAGACAAGAAATTAGAACTAAGCGACAGACAAGGAGAGTGCTTCGTTCAATTGGTGTCCATGAGGTTGAATTTGCTCATTCTGTAATCTCGAGTTTTAAGGTAAGCAATCATGTTAAATAAATATACTAAAGATATTCGTTTTTGATATACTTGTGAGACATGGTTGATAATAATAATTTCACATGGTGAGAGATTGAATTAATTTTGAGTGAGAATAGAAATCTGCTAGATTTCACACATAGTGATAGAATTTTTTTTTTTTTTTGGGGGGGTGGGGGACTAAGTGGCAGATGTAATTACGCAAGGGTCCAGCAACGAGTTTGCAAAGTTTTTTCAGGTAGCAGGTGACATGGCCAACTCGGTGCCGGAGAATAAAGTTGATCTCCAAGAAAGGCATTCGCAGTCGGTATCCCGAAGAAGTAGAACTTAGAAATGTTTCCAAATTTTATTTGAAAAAGACGCTGCAAGTTCAGATCCTTTGATTGTAAACCATCCAATTTTCATTTACAAGACCCGTGCTTGAGATTAGAATAATCTACTTGTCTAATAGAAAAATAAGAATTAGCTAAAACAAAGTTGCATATTTATAACACGCAATAACGAAAGTTATCATTCATATAAATTAAACAAGCAACGTGGTATAATTAATTTAAGTGGCATTTAGAATTGCATAATTGATACTCCCTCCATGACTCCATCTCCTTTTATAAGACAAAACAAGTGAGAGTTACATTAGACGTCCTTTTTGAAAAAAACAATTGTAAACAATAATTAATTGAGATGTAAGCCACATTCACATATCTAACAAAATAAAATTAACAGCTGTTTTGAATAGATTTCGGATACAAAACAATGATGGAGTTTTCTGTGATAGCCACCAAGTCACGTTTAGTCAATTCAGTAGTAAATAAAATATCGAAAGACATGAGATGACCTGTTCCTCAATCACGATGATGATGTTTATAAGGGAAGAATGACAAGAGATATCAAAAGAGTCAATTAATTTAGAGTAGATTTTAATTATTAAATTTTAAAAATTTATAACTCAATCTCTCAATTTTATAATTTTATTATGATAAATTTATAATTTATATTTTAAATTTTAACAGGAAACATAAATTCTGTTTATAAAATTATGATATGGAATTACATTCATCATGATATAATCATTAAATTTAGTTTATAAAATTAAAACATTAAATTTTTAAAAATAATACTTATCTAATTATGATTTTCATTATTGGATGTTCAATACCGCATTCTCATTCTGTGCTCATCAGAGTGATGAGCACTGAGAGCTCATCGGACAAAACGGTGAGTTTCTGTGAAAAGAATCCTGACCGTTGGTATAGATTAATGTTAACCGTTCGATCATCCAGAATTCTTTCTTTCATTGGTTGGGTGGGATTTTGTTTCCTTTCTCCAAATTTTCCCGCAGGACTTCAGAGACGAACAGAGATGGACGACACAGTTCAAAATGCAAAAACAGAGCAAGAAAATGGAAGAAACTGCATTGAAACAGGGCAAGACGATGAAAGAAATTGCATCAAAATAGAGGAAGAAGAAGGAATAGAAGGATTGATGCAAGCTAGAGAAGAGGAGGAAGGAAGAAATGGATCGCTACAACCTCAACAAGAGAAGGAAGGACAAAGACAGTGGGTACAATAAAACTAATACACTAGTTATATGATACACACACAAACACCCATTGAAAAGCTGAAACTTCATTGAAAAAACACAGTTAAAACCTGCAGTGAATGTGTATATATACACGCTAGCGATATGCATGTATGTATATAAATATACACGTTGACATTGCTATATATATGGACACACGCATATATAAAACTTGATATTTCACACACATGTATATATAAGATGAAAGGAGTTAATTAAAAAGTTGAGATTATAATTTTATGTTTTATGAATTTTTCTTAAAAAATTGAATATTTGATATAACTTAAATGGAGTTGACTTTATTTTGCACAGGGACTTTATGATGGAGGATGAATTGGAACCCAAAATAGGAAGGGAGTTTGGAAGTTGGTAAGAGGCATGGGAATTTTGGCAAGAATATGCTAAAAACACTGGGTTTGGACCTAGAAAGTATAATGGTACAAATAGCAGAAAAGATGGTTCACTTATTACATATCGATATGTATGTTGTAAGGAAGGTCGTCGGAAAGAAGGTAAAAAGAGACATATTCTTTCAAGTATCGGGCAGAGACAAGGACTAACTGTAAGGCAAGAATGATAATGTCTTTTATTGATCAAAAGTATAAAATCACTAAATTTGATGAAGAGCATAATCATCCCTTGCACACACCAGCAACAAGGCACTTCTTAGCCTCTCAAAGAAATTTATCAGAAGTTGATACTTATGGGATTGATTTGGCAAGAAAGTCTAGGCTCTAACAAAAAGCTACGTTTGACTTAATGAGTACATATGTTAGAGGTAAATCAAGTCTTGGATATACTCGAGTAGATATGCAAAACTATTTGCAAAAAGAAAAGCAAAGAAGTATGAAGTATGGAGAGGTAAGGTGTCTATTTGAATATTTTCAAAAACAACTTGTAGTAAATCCTACATTCTACCATAAATATTAGGTGGACACAAAAGAACAAACCACCAATGTGTTTTTGGGCAGATGTTGGAATGCTAATAGACTATGCACTTTTTGGTGAGGTCGTATCTCTAAACACAACATATTACACAAACCGTGATCATCGACCTCTTACAATCTTTTCTGGCTTTAATCATTATAGAAGTGCAGTCATTTTTGGAGCAGCATTTTGTATGATGAGACCACTATGTCTTTCAAGTGGCTATTAGAAACTTTCTTGGATGCTCATATGCAAAAGAAGCCTGAAACTGTGTTTACAGATCAAGATCAAACTATGGCAAGAGTTTTAAATGAAACTCTTCCTAACACAAAGCATTGTTTGTGTACTTGGCATTTAAAGCAAAATGGCATCAAACACTTGGAAAATTTAATGAAAGATGGATCACATTTTTTAACTGATTTCTGTAAATGCATGTCTAAAATTTTAGAAGAAGATAAGTTTGAAGAAGCATGGAGCTAATTAATCTCTTCTTATGATGTCCATGAGAATACATGGTTGATATCCATGTATAAGATTAAAGAGAAATGGGCTTGGTGCTATGTAAAAAATCATCGTACTCTAGGTATGAGAAGTACACAGCTTAGTGAAAGTGTGAATGCTGATGTGAAGAGATGCACAACACCGGGCTTAGCTATAAATGAATTCTTTACCACTTTTAACAAAGTTGTTGTAGAGGAGCAAGACAAGGAATTGAAGCTTGAGTTTGATTCTCGACAACAAATACCGAGGATGGTTAATCAAAGTGCACCTATATTGCGCCAACTTGTGCTAACTTATACCCCCAATGCCTTTGACATGTTCCATGTAACACACCAAAAATTTTTTTTTTTATAATTTAATTCAACCATAGTTGGGTTACAGCCACCCAACACATTTTAATATCAATAATTTCGATATAAAATATTTTATAATTGGCTTCAACTCACACACTATAACATTTCAGATAAATTTTTACCTCCCACATGCCATTAGGCTAAATCACATTTGTCCATCCTTATACTCCCAACAAGTAAACTAAATCACATTTGTCCATCCTTATACTCCCAACAAGTAAAATAAGCAATTTAGTCAATTTTCAACACAAGCCAGTTATTTGGCCTTATAATCATGCCATTTTAACCAATCCAAAGTAAACCAAATATTAAAATTACAGTCATCCAAATTGTACTAAAAATAGAAATAGTTTGAAAGGCATGATTACATTTATATATTCATATAATTGACAATAAACAAAAAGCCCTAATATTGGCAATATAACACATTATAAATCATAAATTAAATACCCAAAAGAGACAGTGGATCTATACCACTAAGTCTCTGGGACTCCTCCACGTGTCACTTGTGGCCTCTTCTCCTGAAAATTGTTAACCACATAATGAGACTCAAAAGTCCCAGTAACCAAAGCCAATTTATGATAGTGTATACAAACAGTTAAGTGTGTGCTTACTAAGTGAGAATTAAAAATAATATAATTCCAATAAATATAAGGAATATTATAAAAACAAACAACCATCCTTATATCCCTCCATTAACCTCGAGCCGTAGCCCTCACTCGGTGCTAAATTACCCAGCCAAAGGTAGATTAGCCCGAGCCCTTACAAACCACCTATTGAGCTCCAATAGGGGCATACCACGTGGCACATAAATACAACAACAATAGCAAGTCTCCCAACACCTCCCACAATAATCAAACAAATTCATAATAATATTGCACAATTATACAATATTATAAAATTCATAATTTTCTCAATAATCACCCAATTAACATGAAGTAACACTAATCACAAATTAAAAGCATGGTTACCTTGTGGCTTTTTCAATAAATTATTCCTTAAAATTTCTCTCTCACCACAATCTTCACCAGTAATACAATCTACAAATAACATATTATTTATAAATATTAGTTTCAATTTTTGAAACTAATAAAATAATTCTAATAATAGAATTAAAAATATAACATAATTCCTAATCTCAATCTTAATACAAATCTATAGTTAATACTATTAAGTATAATTTTTAACTCCTCTTTTAATTATTAATAAACATTAATAATCTAAAAATCAAATTTAAAACTAATTTCTATTATCAAAATTTTTTTTATTTTATAAATTCGTACCTAAAATACCCAAAAATTAAAAATTGAGTCTCTAGTTTAGAATCATAATCCTATAGCCATAATAATTTATTTCTCTCATCCCAAATAATCATCTAAACCTCAATAAATCAACATATATTTTCAGATCTAGTTTAAAATTTGATCCATAAGCCACAGATTCAAAGATCATCAATAAATTTATACTCTAGAACATTTATTATACTACTGACAACCTCAAAAATCATATTTATTCAACATAAATTCATCCCTCTTCCAGATCTTGAATTTTCTACCACTACAAACTCAGAAACTAAAGAAGAAGGATGACTAAGAAAAATTTTTAGAACACTTACTTAGTCTTAAAAAGCTTAAAATCACACCCTAAATATCCTATTAAAAACTCTTACCTTAAAAATTTAGATATTTCGCACCGGTGACTCGCGTTCTCTCCGCCTCAGCTCGCGCGCAGGAATGAATGAGGAAATGAAGGAAGGTGAGTTTTATAAAAATTCAGTGGGTCCCACACATTTTTTTTTAATTATTTTCTCTCTCTCTTCTTCTTCTTTTTTTTTATTATTATTTTATTATTGTTACTGTTGAGGCGGCGGACGAAGCAAATTCGTTTTCTTCTTCTTCTTCCTTTCTTTTTTATTATTATTATAATAATAATTAATAATATATTTTATTATTTTTTTTATTTTTTTATTTTTTTAAAATTATTTATTTTTTTATTTTTTTTTATTTTTCTTCTATAACCCAAATTAACTATTAAATTTATATGGGATATTACATTCCAAGGATAATGGAATCTCTAATTCTCTGTGATGTTGTCTAATCATGATGAGGAAGGACCATCATATGTATACATTGCTCGTATGATTGATGAAGAAGGAGAATGGAGAGTTGAGTTTAAAACCCGACATATATGAAATTTGTTGCACTTGTCAGATGTTTGAGGCCACTGAGATATTGGTTGTCATGCATTGAAAGTATGCGAGTTGAAGGATGTGAGAATTATGCCCAAGCAATACATTATCAAGAGATGGACTAGAGAAGCAAGAAGTGATGTTGTATATGATATTGGAGGGAGTGAGATACAAATAGACCTAAGGCTTGAAATCACACAAAGGTATAGATAATTAATGCATAAAATGGGAAGATTGGCAAAAAAGACAGCCAAGAATGTTGAAAGTTTTGAGCATGTTCAGAGATGCATCATTAAATTAGATAAAGAAATTTCAGATAGTAATGAAGATGCTACTCGTGAGCCAAGTAGATCACCAGTCATAGAATTTGAAAATATGCCTAAAGAGTTTTAAAAAGAGAGAAGGAAGAAAAAGAAAGCGACGTTATAAACCTTAGGAGGAAAAAAATTTAATGATCAGAAGATGACTTGTAAAAGACCAAGAGGTATTGAGTTTTTTATTTAAATTGCATTTAATACAAAATTTGTTACTAATTTTATATATTTTTCTTGCGTAGGGAATTCAAGAGGCTCCATTCTGTAAGAAAAGAAGAAAAGATTCAAAAAACAAATTACAAAGACACAAGCTGTAACCATTCCAGCAGAACTTATACAGACTCAAGAATCAACATTTCCATACTTAGCACCTTCAACTCAATATGTTTTTGCACCATCTACATCTCAACCATTGTCATTTACAAGCTTGTTGACGGTAAATAAGTTAATACTAATAATTATGTACAGTTATCATATCATCAACTCACAACTATTATCATTTAGAATTTAGGAGCCTGAAGAAAATGCAATCCCATCTCTTGAAGCTATAGAGATTATAGCAGCAAATTATTCACAAGGTATACAATAGAAGAGTAGATGGAATAATCTTTCATTCATTTCAAAGTTTTTATACATTTGCTACTTGTATACATAAATTGTCTCATCGCATATGGACATCACATTACATAAACCTAACTATCTACAATTTCTTCTTCATATAGGACATTAAAATAGATGCAAGATAGGTTGCTGGCCATTTTTTTGGATTCACAAGCATTACACAATTTTCTTGGACATTATGGTATACCCTCAGCTCTCCTCTCTTGGAGCACATGACTTCATAGTATGATTCTTTTTGTTGGATGGCACTTGCTTTGCTTTATTAGACAACAATCATCTGCCCCTACCAGCATTTAGTAGTAAATTAATCTCCATCCATCATTGGACAGCTTTCAGCCTTCCTCTTGTTTTTTGTCAGTCTATGTGTTGTAAATGTCCATTCAGCCTTCCTTTTGTTTTTTGTCAGTCTATTGTTCCTGTAAATGAAATATTTACTGAGGGTAAGAACTATATTCAGTTAGCATATCTACAAATGCTAAGAGTTTTAATTGATTACATGGATAGATGCCTTATTAAGGTTTCAAAGACCAAACTCTTTGATCTTTATTTTTTTTAGAACAAAAACAGCAAGCCAAAGGCTTAAAAGCTTACAAAAGGTAAAGCCTGATTAACTATAGATTTTTGTCTTGTAATGCCACACAACAACCAACAGATACATCATTGATAAAAGTTATCAAACTCCTTCATTTGACATGAGTTGGGAAGAGTAAAATCAAGGAGGATTGGAACAGATTTTTGTCCATCCATGTCAACATGTTATATTATTATACTTGTAATAAGTCCAGTTTGTGGGAAGAGCATGAGAGCTAGCTGGACGTCTGGGTTATTCATATAGGCTTCCACATAGTAATCAGAGCATGGATCATAATTGTACAGCTGAAATTATCAATACATTAATTGAAAAGACAGTCTCATCAGATTGAGAAGATATTGCTAACAAAATAACTACAGGAAGACTTACAGAACCAGGCGGACCATTTCTGAGTGAGGTGTCAAGCGAACCAGGAAGACTTATATATTAATACTTGAATGGGTTTCATATGAGATTAGAGCATGAGTCCATAAGTAATTAAATATTCCCTTTGAACTTGTTTCATCATCGATCCAAGCATTCCCTATCTGAGATTTCATCACAAATATGTCAAATTATATAAAATTTCATAGTAATTAAGTGTGTTGCAACAAGCAAATTAAAGGGCATTATTGTTAAAGGATGGACGTACAGTAATGCCTTTAAGGTTGATAATGGTTTGTCTAGGGAAAATATGTTGGACCAAAATGGTGTAAGCAAGTTGAGGCACATAATGACCAGCGTAGCACTCTCCAGTGATGAAGAAATCTCTGGATTTGTATTGTGGAAATCTCTCGAGCCAATTGATGAGGAACACATAGGCATCTCTTGCTGTAAACTTATCTCCTGCTTGATCATAATCAGACAAAGTGTTTGAGTAGGAAAAGCCCACTCCAGCTGGTGATTCCAAGAACAACACATTTGCCACTGCATGTATTCATTAACACCAGAATTGCAACCATCGAATGAGCACAAAGGCAAGTAAGACTGTATTAAGATCACACAAAGTATGCTACATGTTATAAATTGAAAATCAACATGTTCATTACATTCTTACAATCACAGAATTTATAGAATTAACAAAAATCACAATAGCATAAATCATATTTTTTTCTTTTTGGAGGGGGAAAAGAATAACTCAAAAACATAGTTGCTAGATTAAAAAACTTGGAAAGGATCTAAAAAAACATTCTCTACAATCTTCCAATTCCATTCTCCAACTGGGAATTGCATTTAGGCTTGTTCGCTTCATGTTGTCAATTAAAGGAACTAATAAATTGAATATGCGTATGAACATATATGCTGAGAGTTGAATATGCGTATTCTATGTTAAGTAAACCTTATGTATGATCAAACCTCTTCAACCTTCAAAATTCGCAAATCATGAAGGGTTACTGTCTTGCCAATGCTACCACTACAAGTCTCTGGTCTGAACGCTCTTTGCCGTCTTGCTAGTGCTGTTGCAAGTCTAGTGCAAACGCCCTGAATGCTTTTCAAGTTGGGGAGGAAGAAGCCTGGGGCGAGCGATCTGAACGGAAACGATTTGGGGAGGAATACGTCCGGTGCGAAATCTCGAGTCTGAAATGCAAATGATTTGGGGAGCAAGAGGAATAAAAAATTAAAAGAATATTAAATATTAATTATAAAAAGACGGTTGAGATTATGTAAAAATCAATGATTTAGATCTGCTCACTTATTGAAACTCATCGTTTTGTCCGATAAGCTCTCGGTGCTCTGATGAGCACCGAATGAGAACGCGTTCAATATCTGTCGGATGGTCACCGGGCTAGTGTTATCGGGCTCTATTGGGCTTAGGTGAATTTGGTTTACCCCAGGGCTTAGTTATATTAACGAACACCGGGAAGAAGCAAGGAGACAAATCACCAGAAACTGATGGTGACGTGATGATGATGGTTAGTGGGCGACGACGAATTAAGTTAACCTCGGAGTAAAGGATCTCAGCTGTTCAAAGTGACTTCTCTTATCCTTGGATCTGCTTTGTGAACGTTGGAATGAGGGACCATAGTCCGCAGACATTCAATGCTAGGATCCGTTGCAGAGAAAGATCTGCTCTCGCGGACCAAGTGAAAAGCATACGATTTGAGCAACGGTCTCCTCTTTTATTGTTGACGTTTATGGTGTCGCATTTAAATAACCAAGCGGCCGTTTTAATATGGCAGTGTGAGAGAGCACGGCATTTACGTCACCTACCTGTTATCCTTTTATTAATTGGTCCTAGTCTGGGGCGTGTGCGCGTTTCGTGTGTGCAACTGCGTGTGGTATTAATTGGTTCAAATAAGAAGCACTCCCTCCGTTTATGTATATATATATATAAAACAGTACCACACAATTTAAAAAAAAATAATTAATTATAACAATTATATTTGAAAATAAAAAATTACACTAAAATGCCCTAAATTAATTAATATAAGCATGCATTAATTATTTTTCATTAATGTAAATTATGAGGGGCGATTTAGAAAATGTGCAATAAATATTTATTAAAATATGTGATGTTTATATAGAAAAAATAAGTAAAAAGTGATAGTTTCTCTTATAAATAAAAATGAAATAGTAGGCAGAAAGCAACTTATTTGCACTTACCTCTCCATTTCCTATATATAAGAGAAAAAAATCATATCACACACAGTTTAAGAAAATTGATTTAATTATAATAATTATGTTTTAAAAATAAAAAATTAGACTAAAATGTTCTACATTAACATAAGTATGCATTAATTATTTTTCGTTAATGTAAATTATGAGGGGTGATTTAAAAAATGTGTGATAAATGCTTATTGAAATATGTGATTTTACTTATATAAAAAACAAGTAAAAAAGTAATAGTTTTTTTTTATAAATAAAACAAAGGAAGTACTTTCTCCATCCTTATATATAAGAAATCTTTTAAATTTTTTTTATCCTTAAATAAAAGGGTTTGTTAATATTTTTTTATGAATGGACCATTATATTTCTTATTAAATTAAAAGAAATAAATATTCTTATTTATTTATTTAAAAAATTATTTTTAATTATAATAATAGGAGAAAAATTAAATGTTGTACTTTTAATTAAAAAATTAACTTTTATTAATTTATGTAATTTACTTAAAATATTTTACATATAAAAATGAAGGGAGTAAATGTTACAACTTACAAGCGGCTAAGGCTTGAAGTCTGCAAAAAGCTTCCACAAACGTTGCTTGGGTCACGTTTTTATTTTTTTGGTGGTAAATGGTCAGGTTGTATTAAATATCTACACTCCTCCATCAAACGTTGGGCCTATATGTTAGACACCCACACTCGTGTCTTGCAAAGCAATTTGTATTTTTCTTCATACAAAAAACAAAAAATTATATTGTCTTTGAAGGCAAGCCGCAACCATTTCAGTCAAATTTTTTAATGACGAAAAGAAAAAGCTTTTTCTGTTCTCTCTGAGTCAAAGAATCCTTTTTGGTGTTTTTAAAAAATGTATTTCCCATCATCCAGTGATAAACAAAATCAAATAAACACCAATGATCTTGTAATCTACCGACACGTAAATCCACCTGTAAGTAAAGTGGTGAGTACAACTCCGCTGGTACCTTCAGGTTATTAGTAACTAACGTAATTAAAAAAATACATATAAACTCCAAAACTACCACTTTTTCACAACAGAACTGCCACTTTCCTCCTCAATTCTCAGCACACAACTGACTACTCTCTCCTCTGAGTCATGATTTTCAGAAAATGTTGTTTACTACTGAGAGGCCTTACAAAATATAAAAAATCATTCTAAATCATTGCCACTTAATATTTACCACCTTTTCATTTTACCAAAATCTACTTACCACGGTAAAGACAGTTTGATTGGACTGCTCGTTAAATGCGTCGTTTGGAATTAGAAACCACAAGCCCGTGTGCTAGAAAGTAAC
>NW_026555886.1:0-47142 GCF_029017545.1 Prosopis cineraria | reverse complement strand
ATAAACCGGTTCTTGCCTAGTTTTGGCCGGTTTTATCAGTTCGTGGCCGGCTATGCCGGTTATTGAACTTTCCGGTTTTTTGTGATGACCGGACCGGACTTGGGACCAGTTTTCGGTTGAACCGGCCAGTCTGATCCGATTCTAGTAACACTGGTTATTTTGCTTTTCATCAACTCTGTGAACTTTATAATTAAAAATTTCTTTAAAGCATCTTGTGCGGGCAGACACTTTGAAATAAAACACATGGAGACTGACGGCGATAATGCCAACTAGTGACTCCTCAACCTCAGGACTTCTAGATCCGTATACCTTATTACCATCTTTAATAAATTTACGGCTATCAAGACATTATTGCTAATTAAGTATTCACGCGTCCTAAATTTTAAAACACTTTCAGATAAAATCTTACATATTAATAAACTTTATTAAATACACTTAACAACCTTATTTTTTTAAAACAAAAATATAAGCTTTCAAAAATACTCATATTTTAATATATTGAAAAGAAAAAGACAGAAATTAATTATAGAGATATAAAAGATAATATTAAAATTGTTACATTTAATAAACTTTAATTTATTTAAATTGTCTTATATTTAAGATGAAGAAACTCATTTAAAAGTATCTTATAATTTAGGATGTAGGTAATAGCTTAGATATCAAAACTAATGGACAAAATCTTAATTTTAATGTCAGAGATAAAACAAAAAATAAAAGTGATAACTCAAGTAATAATTGATAAAGTAAGTATTTTATGTTCCCTTATTCCACCCACTGAAAACATTGCATACTCTGACGAGGTTATACATTGGGCTGTTATAAGCTTTCAGTCATATTAGGTTTATGATGTAATAACAAGAAGCAACGATATGCATATACATATAGGTTTTGTAGTTAAGTCCAATATACCCTCTCCCTCATATTTCTTCCATCTGGCCACAAAATCAATTCAACGTTAATCCGATTGGAAAAGATAAGTAAGGCCAGCAATATATGTTATCAAATAATCAAGTTGGAGTGACCAGAAAAACAAAACGAGAAAGAAAATGGATCATGATTGGACGAACTCTTGTGACAAGAAATATCCACCTTCTCTCTCCCCTTCCCCACCAAGAATCTATCCCATCTCCATATCAGCCTATAGTCTATATATATATATATATATATATATTTATGGGTAAATGACTTTGATAGTTTCAACGTTCAGATGAAAATCTCCTCATGTAAAATCTCAAAGCCACTGACACGTACTCTTCCGTATTAACTGAACCCAACATTTAAACTGTGCTATATATATATATATATATGTATGAATAACATATATATATGTGTGTGTGTGTGTGTGTGTGTGTATGAATATAGTTTGTACTGTATGACAATTAAAAAAAACATAAATACACGTACATTCATACAGATAGTAATTATTCTGTCACAATCGAAAATGTTTTTAGTGCTACATATGTATACGTGTGTGTGTGTGTGTGTGTGTGTGTGTGTGTGTGTGTGTGTGTGTGCAGTCTCAAACATTTAGAAACACGCTGAATATACAATCAAAATCCAAAATAATAATCACCAACACTCTTGCTGAACCTTAACAGAAAATAGTCTCAATCATGTACTCTCTTATCCAATATTGTATGCGTTTCTAACATTCAAGCCTTTTTATTCTCCGTCTTCGATCGAACACGCCCATCTGTTCCATCAAGCAAAGCATACTTATCTTTCCTCGTCAGGCTCGTACACTCGAACCCTAACGTCTCTGCAAGAGTTCTTTGAATATAATTTGCAACTTCAAAACTGGATTTCCCTCCCTTGCATGTGAGCTCAACGGGAAGCTGGTTCAGAAAAGTGATCTCACAGGCAGGCATAGGGTTCATTAATACAAAGTAAGGGTCCAATAACTTATGCCCTCGAACCGTGGTCCCGTAGAACACAGTCTGCTTCAGATTAATTGCCACAGGAACAATCCTATCACTTAATTCAGCAAAAAGAGCACTGAACCTTAACAGAAACGGTTCTCTGCATGTGGTTCCTTCAGGGAAAATCAGTAGGTCACCTTCCTGAAGCAGTCTTTTTATACTTTCTGCATCTTTTTCTCTTTCTCTTGACAAAGCAAAAGTTTTTACTGGCGATATCATTTCACTGAACTTACTTACGCTGTAGGATACACAACTGAGTTTTCTCTTCAGAGAAAATGCAATCATCACGGGGTCAACCACCGAACGATGATTGCAGACGAATAGGACACCACTTTGGCCTTTCTTCTGGGGAAGCGGTGGGGTGCCCTTGACGATGATTTTGACACCAAGAAGCTTGAACATATACCGAGAGACTTTTTTGGGAAATGGGATTGTGAGAAATACCCTTAAGATAGAGAGTATGATACCTATTGGCAGCCATAGGAAGGTTAATAGTGCCTTTAGAGGGGTTGGCCTATGTACAAAACGTCCTTCATGAAATATAATTGGCCTTAAAAGCTTGTTCCGTGGCAGTGGCTCGCACTTTGTTCTTGGCACTCTCCATCCTTCCTGCACAGGAGCAAAATCCATAATATATATATATATATAAGTGGTTCTTTAGTCCTTTCGCCACCTGTTGTGTTTCCCTTCTGACATATATATATATATATATATATGTATGATTAATAATGTGAAACGAAAGAATATCTGTCCAACATGTCCTGAGACTCGATGGTTAATAAGAGTATACGTAGTGATTACATGTATTTACCTTGCAAATTGACATGAAGTCATAGTCAGATTCACTGTCTCCCAGTGCCAGGTCTGGCAATTTGGACCCAAATTCCTCGATAACAGCTGCTTTCTTTTGCTCACCAACCAGTACTCCTGGTTCCTTAACAAGTCCTGTCAGTGTTCTCCCAGATTTCGTGGCTTTCAGCTCTGTCCCTACAACCTTATCTGTCTCTAGAAGCGTCTTCGCAAACGGCTCCACCATCAACCTCGGACTCGCCGTCACGACGTACCTCCTCCCGAACGAATTGAACACCCGCCATGTGTCAGGGTGGACGTCCTCGGCGTAGAACTTGGGCAACACCGACCTCGACACCAGTTCCACGTCTCTGCTGTTGAGTCCGGCGAAGGTGATGAAGATGAGAGTTTTGATTGCGACGGTTTCGGAGACGAAGAAGTACGTGAAATACACGAAGGGGAAAGAAGCGAGGAGGAGGAGTCCCCGGACGAAGCTTCCGGCTTCGAGAGCGACGAGCATGTAGTAAGGGAAAGCGCTTGGCGACACGAGAAGCGTGCCGTCCAAGTCGGAAACGACGCTTTGGTTCTGTCGTTCATGGATGGTGCATTGTGAGATGGGTTGAAAGCGACGAAAAGCTTGACGGGATACCATGGCAGCTAGCATAGAGAGAAGGAGAAGGCAAAATGAGTTGGAGGCCATACGTACGGAAGATGGTGGGATTTAAAACAGAAGAATTCCAAAAGGGGGTCCGTCTTCGTTGCTGGGCACCGCGGTGCTCATCCATGCAAATAAATCTGGCCATTCAAATTAAATCTGAATGGCCCAGTTTTTTTAATTTAAATTTATATTTATTAAAATAAAAACTTATAATTTTTTATAAATAGGTTGGCCATTAATCTGAATAGTATTAATTTAATTTAGATAATTTAATTTAATATTATAATTTTTAAATTGACTATCTACATGTATTATAAAAAATCTATATTCGATATCAAATGTTTATCTGCAAGGGTCAAATTTAAAGTTTCTTTATTTTGATGAATAGAATATTAAAAAATAAAATATATAATATTTTAATTATAAATTTTAAAAAATATTTTTTAAAAAATTACAAATTAAAATTTTTAAATTTAAATTGTGCAGAATACATCTGGATAGGCAATATATAAAAATATAAAAATTTTAATATTAAATTAGACACTATAAGTTAAATATAGACTTAGATTAGTAAAAAAATATTTATTAAATTTTTTTATAATTTTTATAAATTTTTATTTTTAAAATATGAAATAAAATATTAAATTATTTCTTTAAAACTGGACCATTCAGATTAAAAATCTGAATGGTTCAAATTACATCACCCTTGATGAGCACCATGTGATGAGCACCCAAGATGGTTCCTTCCAAAAGGCGGTTATGATCCGTTCGGTGCTGGTAAACCTTAATTATGGATACACAGTGGTGGAGACCGGCCCCAATTTTTTAATTTTTTTAAATAAATATAGGAATTACATATTTTTGACCCTCAAAAATATTATGTGCATTTTTTAGCCCATCATTTATAAATAGCTCATGTTGTAAATAAAGAAGTAATTGATGTACTTTCATTCTGTCAAAACTTGAATATACTCCTAAAGAATTCATATTTTGCATTCATTTTACATTTGGATAATTATAGAAATTACTAATAAACTTTATCAAGTGTTGTAATAAAATATCAAGATACCGGAATTCTATGTATTTGATATCCACCAATATTACTTATTCAAAAGGCTAAAGATTACGGTTGGAAAGGTTTTATAAAAAAAGTTACTTATTTTTGCAATAGCCAAATTATTGAAATTTTTTATATGAATATTTTTACTTTGCAATTTTGGCCCCTCCAATTAAAATTTCTGGCTCCGCCTCTGTGTATACATATTAGGATTGGAAATGTGCTTTGCATTACACTTACAGTTACATCAACATATATAATCGTTACTGTCCATTTAATATTATGAATCTGAGTTCGGTGAGTAACTTAATGACTTATGATATTTTACTAAATTTACCGGTATTTTTAATAAAATTGAAAGTCATCTCTTTGAATTTGTTAGGAAAAATATGACTAAGTGGATGATTATATATAAGAATGGATATGGAATTGTGGTTAAAAGTTAGTGGACCAATTTTAATATTAGTTTTGGACTTTATACATGTAGGGAGGCTCTAGTGAAAATTTCAAAGCCCAAGTACAAGAAGGCAACTTTAAACAGAAATTTTGTATAGATCATGTTTGCTACAGTAAAACAAAAATTTTTGTAGAATGTATAGTTTTAATCTTCAATGAATCTTAAGAGTTTTGGGGGCTCATTTTCAATCAATCCTCGTCTTTAATGGCCACAAAAAGCCCATGGTAAAGGACAGAAGCCAAAGTAAGCTTTGGGAAAGTTTGGGCTTAGTGAAAAATTAAGCGCAGAGCTAAAGATTGCTTTGATTAACAATTTCTTATCGTTCTTCTCTTTAGTTTGATGTATGTATTACTAAATGCTGTTATTATAGCCATGTTTGGCTGTTTTCTCTTAATCTATGTCAGTCATGAATTGATTATTGAATTATAGCATGTTTAAATTATTTATTTGAGCTTAATAATGTTAGTTTTCTTAACTTAATATTGTCCTTATTTGTCTACTTCATTCTTGGCCATCATTGAGCATGAATGTGAGGGTTTGGGTTTTGTTTTGGAAAAGAAAAATCTAAATTAGATCATTGGATGAAGTAATGTGGAATTAGAACTTATTCTAATTTGTCAATAGAATATGAATATATCTGTTAGACCCATATAATTGCATTAAAGTAGATTTATGCTTTTTGCCTTTTGAGTATTTGTGTTAGGAATATCATTTTTAACTTAGGAGAGGGGATTAATTAATTGACAAATAATTATTCTTATTAATACTCCAGATTGACAAATTAATATTAAATGAATTTATTTGAATAATTACATGCTCCATAAATTGAAGAAGAAATTACCCATCCTAAGATGCTTTAATTTTTTGTGATTGTTAGAACTTTTATTTTAGTAAATTTATATAACTTCAATTTTTATTTTGCAAAAAATCAAATCCATATTTGTTTTGCTCAACTTAAATAGAAATGGAAACTTTATTAGCTAATTGCTATTTTGATTGATTTTTCATGAGATCAATCTTGACACACCAATTTATTGCATATTGACTTGTATACTTGTGGTGAAACATTTTTGTGTACATCAGGGCTTAATTCTGCTTACTCAGTATCTCAATAATAGTCATTGGATTTCATCTATGCTTAAAAATGATACATTTTCCTCTAAAATTTCAAAACAAATCATCACAATCAAAACACTCTTTATATGTGTGTTTTTCCTTCAAAGAAATTTGAGATTTGTTACTTTAATTTTACATCACTTGCTAAGTTCAAATCCAAGATGATAGGCAAGTTGTTCAATAATAGGTTTTCGCTGCCTAATAAATAAAGATAAATATCGGATCATTAATATTTATTTTTTAAAAACTTAAAGATGACGTGTGTTTCATACCTTTTTTTTAATATTATAAGACATTTTTAAAGTGGTTAAACGAATATTAAGTCTTTAATTTCAAGAGGTAAATGACAATTATTTTCAAAAAAATCCTCAATAAAAGGGTGTCTTTAATGAGATTTTTTAGTTGAGACACTCTACTAAATAAGGGTGAGCATGCAAAAAAAATATGTAATTTTAAATAGAATAAGTAAAGAGAATATCACTACCAGACGTGTAAAAACTTATGCTTTTCATCATGTATTTATGTACAAGTAATAATTTTTATAATTATAACTAAATCGTAAAATAATTTATATTTTTTATAAGATCACTAAATAATAAATTACTTTTTTTAACAATCGAATATCAATTAGTTTTAAATTTTTAAAAGCCGGGTCAGTTATAAGTTTAGATATTGATATATAGATAAAAAC
Source organism: Prosopis cineraria (assembly GCF_029017545.1). NCBI lineage: Eukaryota > Viridiplantae > Streptophyta > Magnoliopsida > Fabales > Fabaceae > Prosopis > Prosopis cineraria. Next base: position 40,455 of record NW_026555886.1, on the reverse strand, counting down.
ATCTAAGTTTAGTTGAGATTTCTCTTTCAAGAATTAATTAGTAAGAACGTGTGGCTGGCATTAATGTGCCCTGTTTGTAATAACTCAGAAATTCAGGCCCAAAAAAGACTAATAACCCAGAAATTTAAGTAAAATTAAACTTGATATATAATAATCCAAGAATTTTAAGAAAAATTAAAATATACAGTAGGGTGTTTTAATTGATTTTTTTTTTTTTTTTTGTTAATTCTGGAGCAAACACATAAAGGGGCTGGAGATTGTATTCGTGTTATCTCACCAGGTTTTGGGTCTGAATCCACCGGGGTGCAAAGGGTGGGATTTTCTTTATTTTTCTTGACCTCCTCAAAAATTACTGTTATGCCCTTGTAAGAACAATCAGATATTTTCTTTCTTCCTCGACTCATTTTTCCCCCATCAGAATCTGTGGAGAGTGTGAGAGGGGTTCCGGATACAAAAAAAATTTGCCTTCCGTCTTCAGCCGTTGCCGATGTCGGTGAGTACAGAAGCTCTATCCGCCACTACTAGGAGGTTGAATCACGAGTTCTCCTGGGTGTGCCTTCAATCACTTCCCTCTCCCCTGTTGCAACATATATATCGTCTGGGGTGGGTGTGTGTGTGTGTGTGGGCTTTAATTTCAGTTCTCTCCCTCCTATGTTCTTGGTGCTGTGAAGGAGTGCATCGGACCTTCTCCTTCAGCTTCCTCCTACTTGTGTAGTGTCGCAGGCCTCTTCTTCTTCTCCTTCTCTGCTCATGTCTTCGCTGTTTTGGGTGTTAATGATTCATTAACTTAACTTCAGCTTTGCGGAGGAATTGATTGTGAAGCTAATACATGGTTAGCTAAACTCTTAAGAGTTGTGTGGTTGATAAATTATAAACCTTGGTGTTGTTTGATTATTTAATTTTGAGATACATGATGAAATGGGTAATAGAAGAGTTGTGGATCACTTGAGAGAGCAAGTGTGGTGTGTGTTCGCGAGCGCACCCCGATTAATGTTTAGCTACATGAGTCAGAGAGGGGTTGGGCAAACATTAAAATATAATCAATTTGTTGGACAGAAAAGTAATTATATAAGTGTTGAAGGGATCGAAGAAGTTAAGGCATAACTATATGATTTGGAACTTAGTTGATATGTTATGGTGATTTTGGAGGGGAATCTATTTAACTTGGACAAGGATCATTAAAACTTTATTTTATAAAATGTTTGAAAGAAGAAAAACTTAATTGATGTTGCAAGAGATGAATTTTGAATCTTAAAAAGATAACAGGTAAATAAATAACGTCTCAATTAATTTATATATTTGCAAATTTTTTATTAAAATATTTTTTTAACAATTTACGGTTAATAATGTATATTTATCTAACATTAACTACTTTTGTTAATTAAATTACTTTAATTCTTAAAGTCATGACATGTACTTATAAGATTGACGAAAATGTTTTTATAAGTTCTAGTATTCATTTATTCAGTTAAAACAATCATGAAATTTGGTAAAGAAATTTATGAAACATTTATTGTGAATTTTCATATTTAGAAATATTGATGTTCAAATAATTTATGTAAGTTTGTTATTGAGAAGAGAAAATTATATTTTAATAAATCGTTATTTTCTCGCTTGTTTGAGATGTGATTTTGAGATAGTTATATATAAGTAGAACACTAGTTCCTAAAGACAGTTTTATTAGTCTGTAGTGCTATGGTTAACGACTTGTTAGTTTAATTTTCGTGAGTTCAATTCTCATGTCTACTATTCATGAGTCTCGTACCTACATTTGTTTCATGACTTCAAGCCACATTTAATTATTTACTCTCGTGAACTATATGTCTCATATGTTCATGGCTTCGAGTCACGTCTGGTTTAGCTATACTTATAGATTATGTGTCTATATTTGTTTCATTTCTTTAAACCATGTTTGATTAGTTACCTTCATGGATTATGTGTTTATGTTTGCTACTTATTCTATAAAGTTCTTGTAATATTATTTTTCATTGATTTGTAAAATATATACTTTATTGATTTTAATTAGAAAATGTTTCTATTCTTATTTATTTAATCTCTGGGATTTCTCAAAAATTCTGTTATTGTAATAATTTGATGATTCAATGCGTTTGGAGCTCCATAGAAATTTTTTTTAATCCTCAATTTTGGTGGTTATATTACATTGATTGGCTCTCTTTAATTTGTTTATAGTTAAGTGAATATATTCATTCATATTATTTCAATTTATTATTAGGCTGTTAGTAGCTGAAAAATTATTTTTAATATGAAATTTCACAGCTGACATTGCACCTCCCTCTAGACATAGAGGGGCTATCTTTTGACTTGAACTGAATAAGCTATTGACCAATCATCTTTTGATGTGAAAATTTGAATTATGAATTTGTGTTTTGTAAATTATGTTTTAAGTGCTTTGCATAAACTATAGTTAAGATTCTCGATTGATTACTTACATTATATCATTGGTCCACTGGTGGGAGATGAGCTCCCTTTTTTTTATGTTGTTATAAAAATGTTGTTGTAGAATTTTTGAAAAGTCTAACTTTAAAGAAATATTCTGCCAAATTTTTTACACAAAGTTCAATATTTTAGTTTATATGAAAGAGTATTAAATCAAAATCTTTTTTAAATCAAGACTTAAGAGATATAAGTTTTGTGCACACATTTCTTGCTGGTCACACTTTTTTTGGGACATCACACTATTTATAATAAAACGAAATTGGAGTATATATCAATATAATCAATAGACATTTAATTTATATGCTGCTAAAAGAAGTTCATCATTTTAATCAGATATTTATTTATATGGTTTGGTTGAAGCGTATTAAATATTTATTTTATCTGTCCTTCTTACTTATGAGTGAACATTAATTGGAGAGATTTTTTTTATGAATATATAAATAAATATTATGAACTTTACAAATTGAAGCATTTATTTTTTATAGATATAATTATTTGATTGTATAAGATAATTTAAACGTTGTCGAGGCCATTATGCATAGATTTATATAGATCATGTTTATAAAGATTGAAATTTATATGTGTAATTTGAGTAGATGTGAGAAGTTCCATATCAGATATATTAACTTGACCTTAATAATTAATATATAATAAAATGAAAAGATCCATAAACTTTAAGTCTTGAGCTTTTGAATTAAAATATGATATCCTTCATTATTACTCATCATCCATTTATATTATCTCTCCTAGTTTTGGACAGCCACTCTCCGTTCACAACAATGACACCTATATATATTTTGAACTTTTTTATTAGTGAGATGCATGAGCGAATTGCTGCACAAATTAAAGTATACTTGTTTTCTTTCGTCCCAAGAGAGGAAAGAGTTTGATCATGTTTATAAAGATTCAAATAGATGTGTTAATTACTTAGCCCACCGCATATCTCACGATAATTTCGATGCTACAATCTTTGATGTCTCTCCACATGCTTGTAAAAGCCTCTTGGCTTTAGACATGACTAAATCTTAATTTTTTTATATAGTTTGCTGTAGCCATGTATTAAAAAACAATGAAAGAGTATGAAGAGAAGAGAAAGAAGGGTCCACTAGTGTTCGTTATTAAGACGAAAACAACTAATCAATATTCTTGGGATCTTGTTATAGCTGCTTGATGGCAGATCTAATCGATATATATTTCGGGGACCAAAGAATTCAATATGCAATCGTCTTTCATGACTACTGAGGACAAGTGTTTGCTCAAATGTCACTGCCAGGCCACTAAAATTAACTACATTCATGTTTCGGTGCTCAAATGTCTGAAAGCAATCCCGTAACCACTTTGTTAATTAACAAGTGAATTTAGTGCATGCGTTTACTTTTGTGAATGCATTTTTGGATTGAAGTCCAGTTTTGGTCACACTAATCTCTTGTTAATTTAAAATTTTTAATTCATTTTTCACACAGTGATAATTAAAAGATCATTTTCATTTTAGATTTGACATCCATTAAAAAATGATTAAAAACATAAAATAAAATAATATTAAATCTCAACCGTTTATTTTTAATTTAGATGGTTCATTTTTGGCTTTTATAGATTATATAAAGTAAAATGTATAATAAATCACATCATTTATAAAGGATTAATTATTAATAGCACAACTTATTTTAATTTTTTAAAATGTTTTATAATATACATGAAATTATGCAATGAATCCCGCGCTGCTACCCTCCACATTGACATCCTTCAGCTTTCATTGTTGTTTATTTAAAAAACGACATAATGCAGGCAACAATGGAAGCTTTTTAGCCAACTTCCATAACGGCTGAACCACAAAATATGTTGAAACAATGATAAACGCTAAATCATAACCACAATGTATATTATTAACAAGATTGAATCCAGAAGAAGAAGTCAGTTAATCTTTTACAATGTAATGAACTAATAAGGTTTAAATTTTTACTAGAAAAAATATCCATATTTAATGTCTCTTATTTTAAACATGATTATTTTTAATGAGAAAAAGGCATATGAAATAAAAATTAAAAAAAAAACCCAAAATGGGCTTTTGAGGAATCCCAAACCAAACACCAACCCCCCCACCCAAAAAAAAAAAAAAAAATCCTCTCTTCTCCCTCCCTTCCCATCACCCTAAGGACTGAAATAGCCTTAGACCTTAGTTTGGTGACTTTAACCGATCTATCTATTTTAAAGGAAGCCTTGGCAATTCATATATATATTATTTTGCTTTTCATCAACTCTGTGAACTTTATAATTAAAAAATTTCTTTAAAGCATCTTGTGCGGGCAGACACTTTGAAAAATAAAACAGATGGAGACCGACGGCGATAGTGCCAACTAGTGACTCCTCAACCTCAGGACTTCTAGATCTGTATACCTTATTATCATCTGGAATAAATTTACGGCTCTCAAGACATTATTGCTAAATAATTACTCACTCTGTCCTAAATTTTAAAATATTGTTAGATAAAATTTCACATATCAATAAATTTTATTAAATACATTTAGCAACCTTATTTTTTCAAAACAAAAATATAAGCTTTCAAAAATATTCATAATTTAATATATTAAAAATAAAAAAGATAGAAATTAATTATAGAAATAGAAAAAGTAATATTGAAATTGTTGTATTTAATAAAACTTTAATCTATTCAAATTATCTTATATTTTGATATGGAAAAACTCATCCAAAAGTACTTCATAATTTAGGACGTAGGTAGTAGCTTAGATATCAAAACTAATGGGCCAAAATCTTAATTTTAATGTCAGAGATTAAACCAAAAAAAAAAAATTAAAAGTGATAACTCAAGTAATAATTGATAAAGTAAATTATTTTATGTTCCCTTATTGCACCCACTGAAAACATTACGTACTCTGACGAGGTTATACATTGGGCAGTTATAAGCTTTCAGTCATATTAGTTTTATGATGTAATAACAAGAAGCAACGATATGTATATACATATAGGTTTTGTAGTTAAGTCCAAAAAACATAAATACACGTACATTCATACAGATGGTAATTATTCTGTCACAATCGAAAATGTTTTTAGTGCTGCTTATGTATACGTGTGTGTGTGTGTGTATGCAGTCTCAAACATTTAGAAACACGCTGAATATACAATCAAAATCCAAAATAATAATCACCAACACTCTTGCTGAACCTTAACAGAAAATAGTCTCAATCACGTACTCTCTTATCCAATATTGTATGAGTTTCTAACATTCAAGCCTTTTTATTCTCCGTCTTCGATCGGACACGCCCATCTGTTCCATCAAGCATAGCATACTTATCTTTCCTCGTCAGGCTCGTACACTCGAACCCTAACGTCTCTGCAAGAGTTCTTTGAATATAATTTGCAACTTCAAAACTGGATTTCCCTCCCTTGCATGTGAGCTCAACGGGAAGCTGGTTTAGAAAAGTGATCTCACAGGAAGGCATAGGGTTCATTAACACAAAGTAAGGGTCCAATAACTTATGCCCTCGAACAGTGGTCCCATAGAACACAGTCTGCTTCAGATTAATAGCCACAGGAATAATCCTATCACTTAATTCAGCAAAAAGAGCACTGAACCTTAACAGAAACGGTTCTCTGCATGTGGTTCCTTCAGGGAAAATCAGTAGGTCACCTTCCTGAAGCAGTCTTATTATACTTTCTGCATCTTTTTCTCTTTCTCTTGACAAAGCAAAAGTTTTTACTGGCGATATCATTTCACTGAACTTACTTACGCTGTAGGATACACAACTGAGTTTTCTCTTCAGAGAAAATGCAATAATCACGGGGTCAACCACCGAACGATGATTGCAGACGAATAGGATACCACTTTGGCCTTTCTTCTGGGGAAGCGGTGGGGTGCCCTTGACGATGATTTTGAGACCAAGAAGCTTGCACATATAGCAAGAGACTTTTTTGGGAAATGGGATTGTGAGAAATACCCTTAAGATAGAGAGTATGATACCTATTGGCAGCCATAGGAAGGTTAATAGTGCCTTTAGAGGGGTTGGCCTCTGCACAAAACGTCCTTCATGAAATATAATTGGCCTTAAAAGTTTGTTCCGTGGCAGTGGCTCGCACTTTGTTCTTGGCACTCTCCATCCTTCCTGCACATGAGCAAAATCCATAATATATATATATATATATATAAGTGGTTCTTTACTCCTTTCGTCACCTGTTGTGTTTCCCTTCTGGTGTATATATCTATGATTAATATTGTGAAACGAAAGAATATCTGTCCAACATGTCCGGAGACTCGATGGTTAATAAGAGTATACGTAGTGATTACATGTATTTACCTTGCAAATTGACATGAAGTCATAGTCAGATTCACTGTCTCCCAGTGCCAGATCTGGCAATTTGGATCCAAATTCCTCCATAACAGCTGCTTTCTTATGCTCACCAACCAGTACTCCTGGTTCCTTAACAAGTCCTGTCAATGTTCTCCCAGATTTCGTGGCTTTCAGCTCTGTCCCAACAACCTTTTCTGCCTCTAGAAGCGTCTTAGCAAACGGCTCCACCATCAACCTCGTACTCCACCATCAACGACGTACCTCTTCCCGAACGAATTGAACACCCGCCATGTGTCAGGGTGGACGTCCTCGGCGTAGAACTTGGGCAACACCGACCTCGACACCAGTTCCATATCTCTGGTGTTGAGTCCGGCGAAGGTGATGAAGATGAGAGTTTTGATTGCGACGGTTTCGGAGACGAAGAAGTACGTGAAATACACGAAGGGGAAAGAAGCGAGGAGGAGGAGTCCCCGGAGGAAGCTTCCGGCTTCGAGAGCGACGAGCATGTAGTAAGGGAAAGCGCTAGGTGACACGAGAAGCGTGCCGTCTAAGTCGGAAACGACGGTTTGGTTCTGTCGTTCATGTATGGTGCATTGTGAGATGGGTTGAAAACGACGAAAAGCTTGACGGGATACCATGTCAGCTAGCAGAGAGAGAAGGAGAAGGCAAAATAAGTTGGAGGCCGTGCGTACGGAAGATGGTGGGATTTAAAAGAAATGAATTCCAAAAGGCCGTTACGATCCGTCAGGTGCTGGTAAACCTTAATTATGGATACACAGTAGTGGAGACCGGCCCCAAATTTTTTAATTTTTTTAAATAAATGTAGAAATTACATATTTTTGACCCTCAAAAATATTATGTGCATTGTTTAGCCCATCATTTATAAATAAATAGCTCCTGTTGTTGTAAGTAAAGTAGTTGATGTACTTTCATTCTTTTAAAACTTGAATATACTCCTAAAGCATTCATGTTCTTTAATTTGATTTTCCATTCATTTTACATTTTGATAATTATGGAAATTACCGACAAGCTTTATCAAGTATTGTAATAAAAATATCAAGATACTCGAATTCTATGTATTTGATACCTGCCAATATTACTTATTCAAAAGGCTAGAGATCACGGTTGGAAAGGTTTTATAAAAAACTTATTTTTATAATCGCCAAGTTATTGAAATTCTTTATATGAATATTTTTACTTTGCAATTTTGGCCCCTCCAATTAAAATTTCTGGCTCCGCCTCTGTGTATACATATTAGGATTGGAGATGTGCTTTGCATTACACTTACAGTTACATCAACGCATGTAATCGTTACGGTCCATTTAATATTGTGAATTTGAGTTCGGTGAGTAACTTAATGACTTACAATATTTTACTAAATTTATCAGTGTTTTTAATAAAATTGGAAATCATCTTTTGAATTTGTTAGAAAAAATATGACTAGGTAGATGATTATATATAAGAATGGATATGGAATTGTGATTAAAAGTTAGTGGATCAATTTTAATATTAATTTTGGATTTTATATATGTAAGGAGACTCTAGTGAAAATTTTAAAGCCCAAGTACAAGAAGGTAAATTTGAAGAAAAATTTTGTGTAGGTCATGTTTGCCACAGCAAAGCACAAATTTTTGTAGAATGCATAATTTTAATCTTCAATGAATTTTAAGGGTTTGGGGGCCTCATTTTCAACCAATCCTCATCTCTAATAGCTACAGAAAGCCCATGGTAAAGGACAGAAGCCAAAGGAAGCTTTGAAAAAGTTTGGGTGTAGTGAAAAATTAAGGGTAGAGCTTGAGATTGCTTTAATTAAGCATTTCTTATCCTTCTTCTCTTCAGTTTAATGTATGTATTAGTAATTGCTATCATTGGATTAGAGCATGTTTGAATTATTTATTTGAGCTTAATAATGTTAGTTTTCTTAACTTAATATTGTCTTTATTTGTCTACTTCATGCTTGGCCATCATTAAGTATGAATTTGAGGGTTTGGGTTTTGCCTTAGAAAAGAAAAATCTAAATTAAATCATTAGATGAAGTAATGTGAAATTAAAATTTATTCTAACTTACCAATAAAATAGAAATATATCTATTAGACCCATATAATTACATTAAAGTGGATTTATGCTTTTTGCCTTTTGAGTATTTGTGTTAGGAATATCATTTTTAACTAAGGAGAGGGGATTAATTAATTGACAAATAATTATTCTTATTAATACTCTAGATTGACAAATTAATATTAAATGAATATATTTAGATAATTACATGCTCTATGAATTGAAAAAGGAATTAGCCACCCTAGGATGTCTTAATTATTTATGGTTGTTAAAACTTTTATTTTAGTGAATTTACATAACTTCAATTTTTATTTTGCAAAAAATCAAATCCATATTTGTTTTGCTCAACTTAAATAAAAATAGGAACTTTATTAGCTAATTGTTATTTTCCTTGATTTTTCATGAGATCAATCTTGACACACCAATTTATTGCATATTGACCTATATATTTGTGGTGAAACATTTTTGTGTGCATCAAGGCTTGATTCTACTTACTCAATATCTCAATACTAGTTGTTGGATTTCATCGATGCTTAAAAATGATACATTTTCCTCTAAAATTTCAAATCAAATAATCACAATCAAAACACTCTTTATATGTGTGTTGTTCCTTCAAAGAAATTTGAGATTTGTTACTTTAATTTTAGATCACTTGCTAAGTTCAAATCCAAGATGATAGGCAAGTTGTTCAATAATAGGTTTTTGCTGCCTAATAAACAAAGATGAATATCGGATCATTAATATTTTTTTAAAATTAAAGATGACGTGCGTTTCATACCTTTTTTTAATATTATAAGACATTTTTAAAGTAGTTAAACAAATATTAAGTCTTTAATTTCAAGAGGTAAATAACAATTATTTTCAAAAAATTTCCTCAATAAAAAGGTGTCTTTAATAAGGTTTTTTAGTTGAGACACTCTATTAAATAAGGGTGAGCATGAAAAAATATGTAATTTTAAATATAATTAAATAACTTAATTATTAAAAGGTGTAATTCAATTAAAAATGTCTTATAATATTAAAGGAAGAGAATATCACTACCAGACTTGTAAAAACTTGTGCTTTTCATCATGTATTTATGTACAAGTAATTCTTACAATTATAACTAAATCGTAAAATAATTTATATTTTTTATAAGATTACTGAATAATAAATTACTTTTTTTAACAATCGAATATCAATTAGTTTTAAATTTTTAAAAGTCGGGTCCGTTATAAGTTTAGATATTGATATATAGATAAAAACATCTAAGTTTAGTTAATATTTCTCTTTCAAGAATTAATTACTAAGAACGTGTGGCCGGCATTAATGTGCACTGTTTGTTATAACTCAGAAATTCAGGCCCAAAAAAAAGTAATAACCCAAAAATTTAAGTAAAATTAAACTTGATATATAATAATTCAAGAATTTTAAGTGAAATTAAAATATACAGTAGGGTGTTTTAAGTGATTTTTTTTTTTTGGGGTTAATTCTGGAGCAAACACATAAAGAGCGTGGAAATTATAATCGTGTTAGCTCACCAGGTTTTGGGTCTGAATCCGCCAGGGTGCAAAGGGTGGGATTTTCTTTATTTTTCTTGAGCTCCTCTAAAATTACTGTTATGCCCTTGTAACGACAATCAGATATTTTCTTTCTTCCTCGACTCATTTTTTCCCCATCAGAATCTGGGGAGAGAGTGAGAGGGGTTCCGGATACAAAAAATTTGCCTTCTGTCTTCAGCCGTTGCGAATGTCAGTGAGTACAGAAGCTCCATCCGCCATTACTAGGAGGTTGAATCACGAGTTCTCCCAGGTGTGCCTTCAATCACTTGCCTCTCCCCTGTTGCAACACATATATCGTCTAGTGTGTGTGTGTGTGTGTGGGCTTTATCTTCAGTTCTCTCCCTCCTCTGTTCTTGGTGCTGTGAAGGAGTGCATCGGACCTTCTCCTTCAGCTTCCTCCTACTTGTGTAGTGTCGCAGGCCTCTTCTTCTTCTCCTTCTCTGCTCATGTCTTCGCTGTTTTGGGTGTTAATGATTCATTAACTTAACTTCAGCTTTGCGGAGGAATTGATTGTGAAGCTAATACATGGTTAGCTAAACTCTTAAGAGTTGTGTGGTTGATAAATTATAAACCTTGGTGTTGTTTGATTATTTAATTTTGAGATACATGATGAAATGGGTAATAGAAGAGTTGTGGATCACTTGAGAGAGCAAGTGTGGTGTGTGTTCGCGAGCGCACCCCGATTAATGTTTAGCTACATGAGTCAGAGAGGGGTTGGGCAAACATTAAAATATAATCAATTTGTTGGACAGAAAAGTAATTATATAAGTGTTGAAGGGATCGAAGAAGTTAAGGCATAACTATATGATTTGGAACTTAGTTGATATGTTCTGGTGATTTTGGAAGGGAATCTATTTAACTTGGACAAGGATCATTAAAACTTTATTTTATAAAATGTTTGAAAGAAGAGAAACTTAATTGATGTTGTAAGAGATGAATTTTGAATCTTAGAAAGATAACGGGTAAATAGATAACGTTTCAATTAATTTATATATTTGCAAATTTTTTATTAAAATATTATTTTTAACAATTTACAGTTAATAATGTATATTTATCTAACATTAGCTACTTTTGTTAATTAAATTACTTTAATTCTTAAAGTCATGACATGTACTTATAAGATTGACGAAAATGTTTTTATAAGTTCTAGCATTCATTTATTCAGTTAAAACAATCATGAAATTTGGTAAAGAAATTTATGAAACATTTGTTGTGAATTTTCATATTTAGAAATATTGATGTTCAAATAATTTATGTAAGTTTGTTATTGAGAAGAGAAAATTATATTTTAATAAATCGTTATTTTCTCGCTTGTTTGAGATGTGATTTTGAGATAGTTATATATAAGTAGAACACTAGTTCCTAAAGACAGTCTTATTAGTCTGCAGTGCTATAGTTAACGACTTGTTAGTTTGATTTTCGTGAGTTCAATTCTCATGTCTACTATTCATGAGTCTCGTACCTGCATTTGTTTCATAACTTCAAGCCGCATTTAGTTATTTACTCTCGTGAACTATATGTCCCATATGTTCATGGCTTCGAGCCACGTCTGGTTTATCTATACTCATAGATTATGTGTCTATATTTGTTTCATTTCTTTAAACCATATTTGATTAGTTACCTTCATGGATTATGTGTTTATATTTGTTACTTATTCTATAAAGTTCTTGTAATATTATTTTTAATTGATTTGTAAAATATATACTTTATTGATTTTAATTAGAAAATGTTTCTATTCTTATTTATTTAATCTCTGGGATTTCTCAAAAATTCTGTTATTGTAATAATTTAATGATTCAATACGTTTGGAGCTCCATAGAAATTTTTTTTAATCCTCAATTTTGGTGGTTATATTACATTGATTGGCTCTCTTTAATTTGTTTATAGTTAAGTGAATATATTCATTCATATTATTTCAATTTATTATTAGGCTGTTAGTAGCTGAAAAACTATTTTTAGTATTAAATTTCATTGCTGACATTGCACCTCCCTCTAGACATAGAGGGGCTATCTTTTGACTTGAATTGAATAAGCTATTGACCAATCATCTTTTGATGTGAAAATTTGAATTATGAATTTGTGTTTTGTAAATTATGTTTTAAGTGCTTTGCATAAACTATAGTTAAGATTCTTGATTGATTACTTGCATTATATCGTTGGTCCACTGGTGGGAGATGAGCTCCCTTTTTTTTTATGTTGTTATAAAAATGTTGTTGTAGAATTTTTGAAAAGTCTAACTTTAAAGAAATATTCTGCCAATTTTTTACATAAAGTTCAATATTTTGGTTTATATGAAAGAGTATTAAATCAAAATCTTTTTTAAATCAAGACTTAAGAGATATAAGTTTTGTGCACACATTTCTTGCTGGTCACACTTTTTTTGGGACATCACACTATTTATAATAAAACGAAATTGGAGTATATATCAATATAATCAATAGACATTTAATTTATATGCTGCTAAAAGAAGTTCATCATTTTAATCAGATATTTATTTATATGGTTTGGTTGAAGCGTATTAAATATTTATTTTATCTGTCCTTCTTACTTATGAGTGAACATTAATTGGAGAGATTTTTTTTATGAATATATAAATAAATATTATGAACTTTACAAATTGAAGCATTTATTTTTTATAGATATAATTATTTGATTGTATAAGATAATTTAAACGTTGTCGAGGCCAATTATTGGGGGTTGCTCTCCTTAAAGGGCTTTTTATATCCATAAGAGCTTACTGACCATAACCCCTTCCCACTAGAACCAACACCAATTGGTCAAATTGGTGGAGCGTTTGTTAACAAGGTGACGAGATAGTGAAATGGATAATATCACTATATTTACTACTCATCCAAAATTTTGTTTTACTTGGGTACACTATGAGAATAATGTTCTTGATAAGAGAAAATTAATCATTAACTATCGTTAAAACACCAAAAATTAAGAGGTGTTGGTCTGGTTGAATTAGCTGTTATTCTTCTTTATTCAACATTTTATTTTAGTACACAGATTAATGTGATAAAATATACTTAGAGAGGCAATGAGTATTATTTAAGTAACTGAAATCTGAATTCTAAAATGCTTCTTGAGAATAATTATACATTTATACTAATGATGGAAAATAGAAAGCAATTCTGAAGGGGGGTGAAAAATGATTATCTGGGCCGCAAAAACCAGAATCAATGCTTCCAGCGTCGAAGGCATATTCCTTTTTCCCCCAACGCATAGAGTGCGCATTTAACGCCAATCTCAACATCACCACTACTAGCATGCACCGCCGCTGCTATCACTGATCGTCGCCACCGCCAGCTAATCCCATCGACCACCATCATCAACCAGTGTCGACCACCAGCAACAACCATTGCCATTTATGGCTGCGCATTGACCATCATCAAACACTTTCTACACATAACAGGGAACACGAGTGATTCAAAGAAAAAAGAAAAAGGAAAAAAAAAAGGTCATAGGGAGGAAACAGAAAACACAGACATATGCATAATGGGTTTCAGGCTCCATCAAACAACAAAATACGGATTGACAAGCATATTTTCTCAAGCTGATAATATGAATTAACCTACAAGTTGTCAGCTGTGAGTTTGGCGAGTCGGGTTGGCATAACTCGCATTTTACGTTGGTTGTAATTTTGCCAACCCGTAGCGGTATTTGCAAGTAAAAAAATATTTTTTAATTTTTTAAATTATAAATTCGCCATTTTTTTGTGGTAAAAAATCATATATTCCTCCTCAAAACTAATTATCCAAAAATAGTAAAAATTCTTCTATTCAAGCCATGCTTATATCACCACTTAAATATAAAACTAATTTAATTTTATAATCTTTTCATTCTTTAATTTTTTACATGACTGATCAATATTATACATATATGAATTAATAAAAATGTTCTTTATATCCCATTTTTTCTTCATCCTATTTCGACATTTTTGCTACAAAATTGATCCCTAGTTTAAAATAATATCATGGTGATTTAATCTATGGCTATTAGACTGCTGCTCATAACATGTTCAATTCATACTACCTAAATGTTTTGATATTTGTATATGTTTTTTTTTTCCTTTTATGTTCAAATTAAGATGATACTATAATATATAGTTAGCACTTTATAAATATGTTTATTTTTTAAATAAAAATGATAACTAAACTTTTTTTTATTTGCTAACTTTTTTAGCACTATTTTGTGAACAAGATAATTTAAATAAGCTATTATATGAATGAAGCATAGTATAATAAAATATTTTATTTAATCTTGTCTTAATCACATTCAAATTACATTATAGGGTAAATGTGCAAATTTAGCCACATATTATTTTCTCAAGAGCATCTGGTAATATAAACTATTAGGTGGTCTAAAATAAATCCTCAACTTTAAAAAATAAAATATATAGTAGCCTATCATTAACTTCACCTAACGGACGTTATGTGAAGCCTGCAAATGACATGTGGTACTCCATGTCAACATGTGTAAAGGTGTAAATTTAGCTATGAGCTATTTTCCAAGAAGCATTGAATAGCCTCTATTATAAAAAGCGAATCATCCAATACCTTCTCATCAAATTTTGCCCAAACGATGCCAATAAAATAGAAGCTTGATTTCACTATGCGTGGGACAATTTTGATTCTAGCTTAATTTAGCCACGAATTATGCCTTCTAATTTGTTGTCATCGTCTTTATGAATGTCTTCAGATATAAACTCTTTAAACCTCTTCTTCTTGAGTTGAGACTTAGAATGAAGGCAAGAAGATTGGAAAGATTGATGTATCGTGGGTTTCATAAGTTAAAAAATAAATAGTATTTGATCAAAATTAGTGGAAAGGTGTTACATGGTCCGTTTTTTATAATAGAAATTATCTAGTGCTCCTCAAAAAAATAGTTCGTGGCCAAATTTGCATTGCCATATGTCATTTGTAGGCCCATATAATGTCTGTTTAGTGAAGTTAATGACGGACTACTTAATGCTTCATTTTTTAAAGTTGAGAATTTATTTCTCAAAACTTGACAATTTAAGTCACCAGATGCTCTTGGAAAATAATTCATGACCAAATTTGCTACTTGACCCTACATTATAGTCACCACTTAAATAAATGAGCTATGTCTTTTTATTGTTTACTACCACAATTTAAACTTGAATTAAATAAATATACAAGTATTAAGTACTAGACTATAATTTCATGCATGCTTGCTCTGAATGCTTTACTTTAAACTCAATCTCATTAATTTTTTTTGTCTATTTATAAAAAAAATTAGCACGCTAATCTTTCAACCTGTGGGTTAGCCGGTTGTAAGTTTGAGTTATGCAATGCAAGTCAAAACCACACCGTATCTAATGGAATTCATTTTTTAAACCTAACGTGCCACTTCTTTGTGGGTTGGTGGGTTACTGACTCTAGTAGTTTCTACTATAAAAAGCGCATAAGGATAGTATATTACAACTTTATTAACTCAAGGCAACAACCATCAGCATCATCATTAAATTCATGACACCCCCATATTATTGCCTTGTAACCTACAACTGCAGAATTCAAAGTCAAGGGACCAACATCTTAATTTTATTGTCGGATATTAAAGTAAAAACAAAAAACATAAATGACTCGAGTGAAAAAGTAAATAGAAAATTAGGGTTCCCTTCCTATTTTCCCCCACCCCCATGTCAGCAAACATAATATATTCTGACGAGGCTGTTGTACGATGTAACTGTCTGCTTTCAAGCAATATAATATTAGGCACAGATCATAGAAAAAGGAGGAGTAATTACGCGAGCACAAGTTTGTGTAGTTAAGTCCCCACACTACACTCACCTTTCTAAACGGCTCTCTGGCCACAAAATTATTTCAATGTTTGCTCCGACGATTGGATAGACAAGAAGAGGCAAGTGGCTTTTATTTTAACAAATAAATACAACCAACGAAATATGGTTTAATTTATTGGCAACGATCCAACTCATACCCATAAAGGAATGGGCTTGAATCTTAACTTTTGCTCTTAGATAAGGATTCTCGGCGGATATTAATTTGTTGGTATTTTTGTAAACGCTTTTTTAACCTTGACGAGCAAGACATGCTAATTATATGCTTAATTTTGTGCAGGGCTTGAGATTAGTGAGTCCTCAAGACCCACGACCCCCCTAAACTTTTATCCTTAAGAAAAAACTTGTAAGGACGAAAAAGAAAATAGATGATAACCAGATAAACAATCGTACCGGGAAATACCAACTTCTTCCACCCCCAAAATTAATTGTAACTATACTAGATTTGCATAGCTTACTTGGACAAATTTATTCATAATAATCTATTCTTTCATGTCCTTAAACTCCATATACCAGTTAAATGTTTACATGCATGGTCATTACTTTCATCGTTTCTAAGTTCTGAAAAAAAAAAAAACACATGAAAAACCTGAGCCACTATTACGTACAAGATTTCAAGAAAACATTTAAAAGAGCTTGTACTCTGTACTATATGAAAGCAAAAACGTATATATGTGCATATACATTCAAACGGATTGTAATTTTGCTGTCACAATCAATATGTTTATTGCCATATGTATATATATTTAGTCCTAAATATTCAGAAACAAATTGGCAATAAATTCATTGTCCAAAGCGATCACCAGTCTAGCTGCTGCGCGCGTACTTCTGTCCTGTCCAATTAACCTCCCGAACATTCAGTTAATTAATTAAGCCTTCTTATTCTCCTCTTTCTCCTTCTTCGAAGGAACCCTACCATCTGTTCCAGCAAGTATAGCATACTTATCTTTCCTCGTCAAACTCGTACACTCAAACCCCAGCGTCCCAGCAAGAATCCTCTGAATATAATTCGCAACTTCAAAACTCGACTTCCCTCCTTTACATGTGAGCTCAACGGGAAGCTGGTTCAGAAAAGTGATCTCATAAGTAGGCATAGGGTTCATGAACACAAAGTAAGGGTCCAATAACTTGTGCCCTCGAACTGTGGTCCCATTAAACACAGTCTGCTTCGTGTTAATAGCTACAGGAACGATCCTATCAGTTAATTCAGCAAAAAGAGCACTGAACCTCAACAGAAACGGTTCTCTGCATGTGGTTCCCTCAGGGCAGATCATTAGGTCCCCGTCTTGAAGCAGTCTTTTGATGTTTTCAGCGTCTCTCTCTCTTTCTCTGGACAAAGGAACAGTTTTGATTGGGGACACAATTTCAGTGAACCTGCTTATGCTGTAGGTAACGCAGCTGATTTTTCTCTTGAGAGCAACCGCCGTAACCACCGGGTCGATGACGGTACGGTGGTTGGAGACGAAAAGGACTCCGGTCTGGCCTTTCTTTGGAGGAGGGGGTGGAGTGCCCTTAACAAGGACTCTGATGCCGAGAAGCTTGTAGTTGTACCAAGCGAGTCTTTCAGGTAGTGGGACGTTGAGGTATACCCTGAGGATTGAGAGTACGATGCCAATGGGTAGCCAGAGGAAGGTCAAGAGTGCTATTAGAGGGGTTGGCCTCTGAGCAAACCGGCCGTCATGGAAGATAATTGGAGTTAAAAGCTTGTTCCTTGGTAGTGGCTCACACTTCGTTCTTGGCACTACATATCCTTCCTGCACAAATGTCAAATAAACATGTAATATAATTGATATCTAAGGAAATATCTATATGTGCATGTGAATGCAATGATGAAGGGGATCTTTGTTCGGTGAGTGTCCCAAATTCTCTCACCCAATGACTGTTTCACTTGACTATGGCTTCACCTTTTGTTGTGTCATATATCTTAATCTAACAGTTCATATGACTATTTTTTTTTTAAAAAAAAAAAAAGCTGAAATGCATCCACATATAACTTTCCTTTAGTTCACTGTTACATATATTTTTGGTTAAGCATGGATTTTCAAACGTTAATGAAATCCTATGGCTATAATATGAAACAGTCATAAAATCTCGATCCCATAGCAAGGGGAGTGGTAGGATGGGAGCCATAAGTATTCAATTTTTTTGTACAACCTTTATGCTATACATGATTTTCTATCTCGACTGGCCCCACCCCAACACATGCATATTTAATGGTCCTTAAACACATGGAGGAACACATGGAGGGGCCATTTGAATGATATATACGGAAGGGTGGAGTAAATATTCTGAAAGAAGGGATTGAGGAAATAAGGGGTATTGTAAAACGAAAGGAATCCATATATAAACCTCTTAAGAAATACATGAAAACATGTCAGATCATGTGCTTCGTATTAACGCTTTCACCAAATTCATCAGTTTCAAATTTATCGCCATCGTGTATATGTACTTGCACTTTAATTGTCTCTTCAAGTTAATTCGTTAGTCATTTTTGAACACGCGCGCGCGCTCGCGCGTGCACACACACACACACACACATATATATGCATGCATGCATATAATATAAAAACTCTAACATGTATTTTTCAAACATATGGATCCGCACTGGTTATTTCAATAAAAGAAAAGGAATGTGTTTGTGTGTGTGTGTGGAACATAAAACAAGACACAACATCACTTAATCTAATCAAAATATCCCACTGTGGCTGATCAAATTTATGTAGGAAGATTCTATTTTTAACTTATTTATCAATATAAATATCCAGCACGTATGCATGAATCTTCAAAAGTGATCACATAATATATAATTTTGAAATCATGTACATATCTTTATATATAATTATAATATTGAAAAATACGATGACAAAAGTATTTTGATTTAATATACTAGATTTTTACTAGTTTCCACTTTTGTGTAATATTTTTTTGTTAAATTTTATAATGTGAACTTGTAGTTTTTCAAACTCTGGGCAAAGTGCAGGTTCTAATAGAGATATTAAAAAAGGACTGGTAAATTTAATGACTTAACGGTTTAAGCCAAAATTAACGTGAAATTCACACACGGGCATATATATATATATATATATATATAAAACAAATATATAACAAAAGAACTTCAACCTGAGATGACATGAAGTCAAAATTGACATGTAGACAGTGATCAGTCACAAACCTTGCAAATTGACATGAAGTCAAAATCAGATTCACTGTCTCCCAGTCCCAAATCTGGCAATTTGGATCCAAATTCTTTCAAAACAGCTTCTCTTTTGTGCTCACCAACCAGCACTCCTGGTTCCTTGACAAGCCCTGTCAATTTCTTCCCAGATTTCGTGACTTTCAGCTCTGTCCCAAGAATCTTATCTACCTCAAGAAACGTCTTCGCAAATGGCTCCACTATCAACCTCGGGCTCGCCGTCAAGATGCATCTCTTCCCGAAAGAATTGAACACCCGCCACGTCTCCGGGTGGACGTCTTCAGCGTAGAACTTGGGCAACACCGACCTGGACACCAGCTCCACGTCTCTGGTCTTTAGTCCGGCGAAGGTGATGAAGATGAGAGTTTTGATTGCCACGGTTTCAGAGATGAACAAGTAAGTGAAATACACAAAGGGGACGGAAGCGAGGAGGAGGAGTCCCCGGAGGAAGCTTCCGGCTTCGAGGGCGACGAGCATGTAGTAAGGGAAAGCGCTTGGCGACACGAGAAGCGTGCCGTCTAAGTCGGAAACAACAGTTTGGTTTTGTCGTTCATGTGTGCTGCATTTTGAGATGGGTTGGAAACGACGAAAAGCTTCCATGGCGACCATGGCGGAGAAGAAGGAGAAGGCAAAATGAGGGTATAGGCTATGGATATTGGAGTTAGGGGGAGGAAGAAGAGGAAGAGTTTGGAGGAGGAAGCTTGGTGGCTTGGAGATTGTTACGATGAGAGATAGATTGAAGGGAGGGGGATTTAAAAGGAGAGGGAAGAAAAGTTCAGCATACTCAAAACGTGTTGTTATTGAAAGCTTTATCATAAGAATTAACTATGGAATTATGATAGATTTAATTATTATTTTTTTATATCACTAATAATACAGCTAATTTGGATTACATTTACAATTAAATACTTCGTTAGATTATTGTTTTATCTCATCGAGCTGCATTTAAACTTTCTATACTTGGAATTACTATGTTAGTACTTAGTAGCGAGCTTGATATATAGTAGTATTTAGTTGGAATATTGCCTTCAATCGATATTTATTTCCATGCCAAAAAGCAGTTTGGTTGATCTTGTCTTCCTAATTCAAATTAAAATAAAGACCTAAAAATGAATATTAGAGGGGAGGCCTTGTAGTTATGGATGAAAAATTAAATTAAATTAAATTAAATTGAAGGAGTTGATCGATAGCTGGAGACTGGGCTCGAGGCTCTAATGCCCACTTTAATGTTTCTTGTAATACTCCAATATCTTACATATGTATATTTTTTCTTTTGATGGTTGGTCTATGAATAAAATAAAAAATATTTTAATATCTTGCAGTCATGAAGCAATGAAGTTATTAGAATAATTTATTTTTTAAAAAAAATATACTCCCTCTAGTATAAATATTAGCATTTCCTTTTAACTAATTTTAGTTCAAGATATAAGCAACCTATTACATGTGAATTTTGTCCAAAAACTAATTATGTTTTGGACCAGAGGGAGTACTCCTCTATTCCCTATTATACAGAACCTTCTAGAAGGATTCTTGAGTTATTAATTATATTTTTAAATATTATTCATATTTAAACTCATTAATTATGAAAGAAAATGTAATGACAAATTAAAAATTATTTATTTTAAATAGGGTAAAATTGAAAGTGTATTCTATATCCAAACAAAGTTAATAACTTAATTAGCCCTCCTTAGTTCTGATAAAATAATTAAATGTGCCTTATAACTATAAGGACCAAAAGGAGTATATAACAGAGTTGCATTAAAGTGGTATGGGCCTTAACTAACAAGCATTTGGTTCAACTAGCAAGGAAGTTGTGTTTGCCTAACCTAAAATTTTGAATTAAAGCCTTGAAAATGCAGTAGTAGCGTTTAGTGGTAAAGCTTACATTCAAAAGAGTCTTTACTCGACTTGATCTAGATTAGTTGGAATGGACACCAAATGGTAAACTTAAAAAGAAGGGTAAGGGAATTATTACCACAAGCTAAGGGAGAGTGGAGTGGCATTAATGGAATAGATGTGAGTTGGCTAGATTACAAGTAATTAAAGGAAGAGTAAGTAATTAAAGAAGGAAGGGGGGGAGATATTAGACTGGTGAGGGAGGGAGGGTTGAATGAAACGAAATTAAATAAAGTAGGGAAGAAGAGGGAGGGGGAAACGTGAAGTAGGTATGTGTTTTGAAGGAGGAGTGGTAGGCGTTAGGTGGAATTGGATATCTCATTCAATTAGCCTACTTTTTAGTTCCCTCTTTCCCCCCAAATTTCAATTTCATTTAATTTTCGTTAACCCTCCCTCCATGTTAGATCTCCTTTCTTTTACCGTCAAAATATTAGCAGAAATCATTATATTTGAAAACTAAATCAACTTAGTTAATTGAATTAATAAACTGTTGAATCAATATCTTGACCGATTTAATGAAATTATTAATTTATTCAAGATTGGTATGACTATTTAACTATGATTTTAATTATTAACTTTGAATTAGTTCTTTGACGGGCTAAATATAATCAGTTAGTTTTCAGTATATCTTGACAGAAAATACATACAATACATGAATCTCATTATTAGAATCCACAATCTCGTGTTGCTCCTCCATCATTCCTTCTCTCTTATTACTTCTCAAAATAGAAGATCTAGTTTATCATATATGTACAAGGACAAAGAAAAGAAGTTAAATATTTGATATATAATGCTCATGTTTATCAATTTCTTCATACATGAACGATTTCATTAATCAGTATTTGAGGTGCGCCCCAAAGCAGATATATAGAGAGTTGTTTTTTAATAAGATGAATTGAGAAAATTTAAACCAACCATATGCATGTGGGGAGTATGACAATGCCAACTCTTTACAAGCTTGATCGAAGCAGATAATGTGATGGAGACACATAATTGACTATAATAAATGATGCGCCGTGTTATTAATAATCATTATTTATCGAGTCCCTTAGTTGGGGATAATTAAGTACCTTGGAAGGTTAATTTTCTGAAAACTAACAAAATTCATCTTGCTTGGTTCCCTAGATGTCTTCATTTTTGAACAAGTCATCAAGACTTACACTTTCCTCATAACTAGAGAAATAATTTTAATTTACCGTCTATTTTGTATTTCACATAAAAATAATATATTTTTAATATAAATGATTGGAAATTTGAAAAATACAAAATAAATCAAGCAACTTCTATGTTAAAAATTTACTCTTTCCGTGTACCTTGATAGGGTAATTTAATCACAAATAAATATAAACATGACATTAATTTATTCAAATATTCATTAATTATGCTTTTGAGGGGTAAAAGATCATTATTTATTCTTAAAAAATACCATGCAAATGAAACAAGCGAGTCCTGTATCATGTCAAGTCTTATTTTTAAAATTAATTAAATTTTTAAATAATACTAAAAAAATTTTACACTATGCCATGATAAGCTTTATAAGTGCCTTGACATAAAGGTAGAACAATAAACCAACTAAAAGTAGGTCAGTGAGTGGATTAGTGAAAAGATCAGTGCTATATATATATATATATAACTCTTAAAATTAAATAAGGTTGAAGGTTTGAATTCAGTCATTCAACTCCACAATTGTTTTGTTATGATATTTTTCAAGTTTTTCCTTGGGTTTTATGAAAAATTGATCTGAATAAAACTTTTCAAATAAAAATATTTTCTTATGCCTCGATCGCACCTGAATATGGAGGCTGAGGATCTTTGATCCCGAAAAATAAAAAATGAAAATGTACTATAAGGCCTACCCGATGAAGACGGCGGGTGAGTAAATGTGTTAATTAATTTCTTGGTCTAAATCATAATTATACTAATATTTTTTATATAATTTTTTTGGACAATTATATATTAATTAATAATTCTATAAAATTGAGTATGATTGATCACGATAGATTATGATTATTCTATTATGACCAGATCAATAATCTTGATGCTAATACCTCTTATAATTAATTAATAATAGATCTGATCAATCTGATTGTAAGATATTATTGTTTGTTTTCGGAGATGTTATTTAATTTCTTCATCCCTTTTAAATTCACCAAAGAGAGGATGAAGAATAACGTAGGAATAATACTGACAGGAGAGTCTTCAACCTATGCATATCTTGGGACCGATATACAGTAATACATCTTTAACGCAGCAGGCAACAACCAGCATCATCCATGAATTTTTATGACACAATTTATTGCCGCATCACGTACCCTCAGAAATAAATCATAATTAATGAATTGAGAGGCCATTTAGTTCAATAGAGAGAATTGAATCAGTTGGGTATCAAGTTGTTTTGAGATACGTAATTGTATTAAATAAATATGCCAAATATTTTTAAGATGCTCATGAAATTATCATTGATAATAATGATTTTATATAGCGAGAGTTTGAATTAGTCTATACGAAAAGTGACAATATCTTCAGGTTTTTCAAGCTATTGGGTGATGAAATCAAAAAAAGTAAAAGAAATGTAAATAATAATGAATGCATCAACATTGCAACTATCCTGAGACTTTTTTTTTTTTTTTAAGATTTAACTTCCCTCCATTTCTTTTTCCCATTACCCCTTCTCTACTTACAATTCTTAACTCTTAAATTAAATGTTGGAGAAATTTTTAAATAGATCAAGTGCATCACGTCATTTATAACCTGTCCAATTAGAATGTTTTAAGTTATCTAACTAAAATCTTACCTGATGTTATTTTAATTAATTTATTCTTATAATAGAATGTATAATTAATTTATTTTCTTTTCTCTCCCTATTATCATGGATTTTTTTTTATATCTTTATTATCATTCATATCAGTATTTTTATATTTAATACCATCTAAATATCATATTTTTATTGAACAAATTATAAATAACATGGCACATCCTAATCTATCTATGAATTTCTCTAAATCTTGAATGAATTCGAGACAATTTTTACTATTTACTATTTAGATTAGTTTTTTTCAGCTTAATTTTATTCATCTATTTATCTTTTATAATTCAACATTTTAATAATACTTTTTTAAAAAGTTAAAGCATAAATGGGCCCAATGACCAAAAATAATCTTGTGCCCCAGAAAAAATAGATTAAATTTTTCTAAATTTGAGAATATGACTGGTTTATATTAACATGCAAGGAATTTATAATTGAAAATTTAAAACTTACAAATATCAACAGTATATTATTAATAAATATAATAAATTGGTTATAATATAAAATATAATAAATTTTAGATTGTTTATTTAATTTGATCCTATAATATGAGCTATATTTGTAAAAGCTCTAAAATTAAATCCTCATCCTTTACAATTTAATTTTTTTCAAGGGCTGAAATGGAAAGTGAAAAGAAAGAAAGAGGAGCCTAGTCTTATCATTTCATTCGAATGAGAAGGAAAAACAAAACAAAACGTAGGAATATAGAAAAAAAAGTCAAAAGATTAATGATAATTGAGGTGACTCAAACGATGAAGAAAATAAAATTGATATGGATTCCCCTTCTATTCTCCCGATTACTGCTACGAGTTGTTGGCTATATCAGCTTCCAAGAATATTAGGCAGGTCCACGGACTAACAAGAAACGACAAGCAACCAATACGCACACATATTTATTTATTTATAAAATGTTGTGCAGTCACTAAGTTCCCGCACTACACGCACCTTGCTATACGGCGATTTGGCCACAAATTTAATTCAATGTTTAGTCAGATAGAAAAGACGAGTGCCATGGGTGTATAGTGAATGTATTTTTTTAAATAATATATATAGTATTATAAAA
This sequence comes from Prosopis cineraria, assembly GCF_029017545.1. Lineage (NCBI taxonomy): Eukaryota > Viridiplantae > Streptophyta > Magnoliopsida > Fabales > Fabaceae > Prosopis > Prosopis cineraria. The sequence goes on along the minus strand of NW_026555886.1, from coordinate 15,319 downwards.
TTAAACAACTAAAAAATAAAAATATTGGGAAAAAAAATAGAAAAAAGAGAATGAGAGAATTTCTTATAAATATTGTATCTTTCAATGCAAATAACATATCATATTTATAGACATAGTCTTACACATTAAATGTTACATAAATAATAAAAACATATAAAATATAATCAACTCTCATGATGATAGAAGTTTCATAAGAGAAAAGATGAAGATGAAGAGGTGAGGAAAATGAAAATCCACCCTCCTTTTAATATTCATAATACTTTCCCTTGAATGTCCACTATATAAGAATGTATTTCATTAAAAACTTCAACTAAAAAAAACCTTGTGGGAACAAAAACCTAATAAAAAAAGAGTATATCATTCATATATACGCTATTCAATTCTATCTCATTAAAAAAGATGCTGGGAAACCCAATGAGAAAAAGCTTAAGACAACAAAAAAAGAGTACAACATGCATTAATTCCTCCTCTTGATAGCATCAATTGATATTTTTGAGTTTACGAAACCAACATCATAAACAAGCTTTTCAAATATTTTAGTAGGAAGTGACTTGGTGAACATATTTGCTAGTTTTTTTTTTAGAATGAATTTGCTAGATATTAATTTCACCATTATTTTGAAAATCATGAGTAAAAAAAAAATTGGTGAAATATGTTTCGTTCTATTTCTTTTAATATACCTTTTTTTCAATTGGACAATACAAGAAGTATTATCTTCTTATATGATTGTTAGGATTGTTTTGTTAAAAGACAGGCCACAAGTAGTTCATATATGATGGATTAGTGCTTTAAACCACAAACATTCTCAACTTGCTTTATGTACAGCTATAATTTTGCATGAATAGATGATGTGGTTGATATTGTTTGTTTCATAGATCACCATGAAATAGTTATGGTTATACCAGTACATGCGAACAAATAATCTGTCTATGATCTACCAACATAAGGTCAAACAAAAATCCAGTATTTGCATAACCAACGAGGTTAGCGTTAGGTACTTTGAAATAAAATAATCTCATATCCATAACACCCTAAAGGTAACGAAAAATGTGCTTAACTCTATTTCAATGCCTTTTGTTGGTAAAGAATTGTATCTTACTAATAAGTTAAAAGCAAATGAAATATCAAGTCACATGTGACTAGCAAGATACATTAGTACTTCAATTGCATCAAGATATGATACTTTTGGATTGAATAGTTTTTCATCACATTTTCAAAGTCAAAAAGGATCTTTGTCTACCTTTAATGATCCTACAACCATTGGGATACATAACGAATGTGATTTATTCATATAAAATTATTTTAAGACCTTTCTTGTATAAATTTCTTGATATAGAAAAATCATAATATTCACATATTCCATTTGTAATCCAAGGCAAAAAAATTTTGTTCCCAAGTCTTTCATTTCAAATTCTTTTTTAAGCAATTTATAGCTTTTGAAATCTCTTTAGATGTTTCAATATTAATTATGTCATCAACATAAACAACAATTATAGCAAACTCTTTTCTAGATCTTTTCATAAAAATACAAAGGCAAATTAAATCATTTTTATATCCTTCTTTTAATAGATATTCACTAAGTCAATTATACCACATATGCCCTAAATGTTTCGATCTATATAAAGATGTATTTAACTTGATTGAATAATTTTGTTGAGAACTTGAATTGTATGCTTCTAGCAATTTGAATTCTTCAAGGAGTTTCACGCAAATGTCACTATTGAATGAGCCATACAAATAAGCTGTAACAACATCTATTAGACATAAATTGAGTCCTCCACTTATTGCTAGACTGATTAAATATCAAAAAGTAGTTGCATCCACCACTAGTGAGTATGTTTTAACAAAATCAATTCCATGTAAATCCTTGAGCCACAATCCATGCCTTATATCTTACAATTTCACCATTTTCATTTCTTTTTTACATAAAAATCCATTTATATCCAACCAGCTCGACACTTTCAAATGTATGGACTATAGGTCCAAATACTTTTCTCTTTTTAAGTGGCTTTAATTCATCATCAATTGCGTTTTTCCGTTTTCGCCAATCCTTTCTTTGTTTGCATTTCTTAATGTATTTTGGTTCATGATCCTCATTATCATTTATTACATCAAGTATTATATTATATGCAAAAATATCGTTAATGTTGACTTCATTTCGAGCCCATTGTATTCCATTCATAATATAATTTATTGAAATCTCATTATTTTCACACATTTCAAGTACCTAAGTTTCTACTGGAATTAAAATGTTAGTAGTGTTTATTGCCTTTCCAATATTTCATTTTGAAAATAGTATTGGAAAATGAAAATACTAAAGATGACTATTGAAAAAATATTGAAGATGAGTGTTCTTACATGGTCTTTTTTTGAAATTTCATTTTTAAGGTACTTAATTGTAATTATATAATATTCTTAGATCGTCCTTACATGTCATTTTACGTATTATATATCCTAAAGTTCATACTTTTGCTACTTAATATAATAGTACTGTTTATAAGATCATCTTTAAAGAAGCCTCAAGGAAATAAAAGAGAATATCAATTAAAAATTTATTCTAAAGCAAAATCTTGGCATCATATAAATGAGGCAAATCAACTTAACAATTATATTTGATTCTCAACTTACAAGTATTGCAAATTTGAGAGCTAACCAAGCTGTGGAATCAGTGGACTTAAAAGGTTTGCATTTCCAAGATAATTGTGACTAAACCTTCAACGAGTTTATTCTTTAATTTTGAATCTTCATTGTTTATTTCCTTTTTTTTTTTTACTAATTTTTGACTAGTATTCAAGATGACGACAGCATAAGGTTTAATTTAGTCAAATTGGATATTTTTTTCCATTTTTTAAAGGACTAATAAATAATATTGATATTTATGTATAGTGAAATAATTGGCTAATATTCGCAAGTTTTTGAGTTAAAAAATTGAATAAATTTAGATTAAAAAGTGAAATTAAAATGAGTTTAAAGTTTAAAATATTAAAATAAAAGGAGTGTAATAAAGTATAAGGAGAGGGTGTAAGTTACAAAATATGTGTGCGTGCGCGCGTGAAAACTTATATACCTGGAGAGTTATTAGTATGGTTGTATCTTTCTTCATCACTGTATATTATATACACAAAAGTAGAAGGATATATATGTCATAAATTTATATGAAGACTGGTGGTATAATATCCACATGGCATATTGACCCTTGGCTTCTAGTCTTGATCTTGTCTCTTATCATCACCTATATATTCGGTTTCATTAATTCTGCAGCCCCTTCATTTATACAAATTCGGTGATGTCTTACTCAAAATGAAAAATAAGTTGGTATCACATATATATAATTCAAATAAAGAGAAGTAGATAGGTTCTGAAAATGATCTATGCAACGAAATATCTTGAATTATTTAATTACACTGTAGTGGCGATTGTATTACGTGTTTGGTTCTCGGTTAAAAATGGACTTTTGCAGCTGTGATACTCTTGAACAGAATATGGGAATCTTGAGCAATTCAGACTTCACTGGTTGGAAAAAAAAAAACTTGGAATTGCAAGTTATTATTACACCCAATGTTTAGTTTAGCTTTTGGTTTGGAAAGTCGATCATAGTGCTGTCCCTCTCAACATGACTCTAACAAAACAACAAGGTTTTTATCATTAGAGGCCATTTGGTTACTGGAAAGAAAATAAATGAAATTGCTTAAAAAAATAAAAACAGAATGATTAAGATATGAAGAAGAGATAAGTTAATCATGTTTATCAAAAAGAAAAAATACAATTTAATTTATGAGATTGACAATCATAACTCGTAAAATTTGTTGAAGGTGTGGTAATTTTCATATTTATGGTATGTGATATTAAATTTTATTATGCTTATAATAAAAGAAAAGGTAATTTAATTTTTTTATTATAATTTTAATTCATTTTATTTTAATTCTTTTAAGCAATCAAAGTCGGCGTAAGTTTCTAATGTCCCTTCTACGGTTAGATGGCTGCGAATTTTTTTCTTTATTTAAACTGCAAAATTTGTTCTTTTTTGGTATCTAATGACAAGGGTAAGTAAAACAATTGAAAGAGAAAGACCCTATACATAGTATGGGCCCAATGAAGAGAGAAGCGGAACAAAGCATCTAACGCACGGTAAAATTTGGGGAAAGTAGTTTTCTAGATATAGTAATATATATTTTAACATTTAATTTAATTAGACATATCTAAATAAATTGCACTTAACTCTCCCCCAATTAATTTTTTGTTAATGAAATTAATCATTAATTATTAATATCTATGTAAAATTTATAACAAATTGCATACAACTATTCATCCTCTTCTAAACAAACTTGTGAGATTAATTATAGTAAGCATGAGTACAGATGAGATGTTATTGCTTTACGCATTTCACGGAATATATATATATATATATATATATAGAAAGATAATTGAGTAATTAACTCCTAAACTATACATCCAGAAATATCTAGTATCCCAAACTCATTTTTTAGACAATATTTTTCTTTCACTTTTAAAAATGATGCAATTTGATTCTTCTCATTAATAAAACTTAATTTTGACTAAAAAATAGTAGAAAAGGACCTTGAAATTACAAAAAAGAATCAATAAAATTTTTGGAGTCATTTTTTATAATTTTTGGATCCTTAATTATAATTTTTGGATTTTTTATTATAATTTTTTGTTCTTTTATGTAATTTTTACATTTTTTTTTGTCATTTATTGATTAACTAACGGTCAAAGTTAAATTTTTTTTTAACAGCAAAGACTATATTGCATATTTTTAAAAGTTAAAAAAAATATTAAACAAAAAATGAGTTAGAATTCTAAATTTTTTTAAACTTATAGTTTAAAAATCAATTTGTTAATTTACCTTATAAAAAATAAGTTATATTATTCATAATTTATATATAACAAAAAAATTTTCATCATATACTGATACAATAAAAATTATATTCACATGCAGAGCATATTTAATTTGAAAGAATATATATTTACAAATACATATTTAAAAACTGAAGTAAAGATCGATACTGAATATTAATATTAATAATTTACTTAATTTCTCTTAATAGGTAATTAAAGCTGGCAAAAAGGGCCAGCCTGGCCCTATAGGGCCGACCCTTGAAAGGCTCAGGTCTAAAAAGGTCAGCCTTTTTAAGCTCGAGTTTCTTTTAGGACCCTGATATTCGAAGCCCGGCCCTTAATATAGCGGGCTCAGGGCCGACCCTACAAGCTTTAGGCCCTTTAACTATTTTTATTTTTTTAAATTTTTTAATCAAACAAAAAATTACTTCATTCTAATATAACACTCAATAAAGAAAGGTACAAAAAAACTAACTAAATAACATCTAAATGAACTAAAAACACAAATAAAATAATAGTAATGCAATAAGCAATGGATCGGCTAAGTCGACAAACACCCAATCAAAATTAGAAAAGTAAATGTTGAACTGAATGAATCATTATCATGAATTTAGATGAATTAGGGAATTTAAGGTTGTATTTTTTTTTAGAAAATAGCAACCAAGGATTTCTGTATGAAATTTATATCAATTAAGAATCAATTGTTGTCAAAACCTGAATGAAAAATAAGCTACAATGAACTATTGTTAATTTAAAATGAGTTGTTATTAAAACCTAAATAAATACTTATTGATAAAGGCTAACTCGAATCCACAAATATCTACTCAAATTTTGACAACAAGTGATCCTTGACTTATATAATTTTTGATCAGTGATTTTTCATTGCTATTTTTTTTTTGCCTTCCATCCTCAGTAAATATGGGCTAATATGTGATGTGGAGTAAGATTTAGTTTAATTTTTTTTTCAAATTTAAAAAGAGTGAAAATTATGAGAATTAATTAAAAAAATGCAAATGCGGGCTTAAACGGGTTGGCCTTTGGCCCTTCAGGGCTGGCCCTTTTAAGCCTAATTTATCATTTTGGAGTCCCATTTACAAGCCCGGCCTTACTGTTATACGGGCTTAAACGAGCTAGCCCGACGAGCTCGGCCCGTTTTCCAGCTCTATAGGTAATACCTATTTGGAGATGTACAATTTCTTATTTTCTTAATTGATCAGAGTTTGTTAATGACCTCAGTCATAGTTCGCAGCCTTTGCAATGGTAGATTTGCAGAGCAAGACACTCCCACTTGCTTCAATGAACTCAAGCAATCCTCCATTACTCTCCTCCTTCGATTTTCCTTTCTCATTGCTCTTTCCACCGCGTATATCTTTCCCTCCTCACCTTCTTCTTCAGGTAGCAGGGAAGGATCAGCTATCTCCATAGAAGGATTAGGTAAAGTCATTGCCACGTACTGATGAATTCCAACCCCACCCTCAAATTCCTCATTTGTTCGTCTTTTTCCTGTAAAAATCTCCAATAATAGTATCACATAACTATAGATATCTCCCAACGTTGAGCGTTGCCCACCCATACCATACTCTGCAAACATGGCACTATTCTAAATGCTTACATATTGACACAGCATATTGAATTTGATGAAACTTGTATAGAATTTAGAACTTTCAGATTATTTGTGAACAGTGAAAAATATACCTGGTGGAATATACCCAATAGAACCCTTTAGGCCGCCTGACATTGTCGAGTGTTCTTGTGAAATGGAAGATTCGCTTGATTCTTTGTATAAAAGGGTTGCTAGACCGAAATCACCGACATGGGCTACCAAATCATTATTAAGGAGTACGTTGCTTGGCTTTATATCACGATGCACGATAGGTGTTTGAGAAAAATGGTGAAGATATTCAAGTGCACAAGCAACATCAAATGCTATGTTCAGTCTTTAGATGAATGTCAATCTCTTGCTCTGTCCTTGCACATTATCTCTTCTATGTATCCAATCATCTAGATTCCAATTGGACATGAACTCAAACACCAAAGCCTTGAAGTCATTGCCTTAGTGATCAATGCTTGATACAGCAGTTACGATCTTGAGAAGGTTCCGGTGCCTTATTCTTCTCAAAGCTTTGCATTCGTCAATGAAACTCCTTGAAGCCCCTCTTTGTTGAAGATTTAATACTTTCACTATGACTAATGCTCTGTCTTCAGCGTGATAGAAGGATGATAAACACTAGAGTACTAGCAAGGGATTGCCAAGTTCAAAGTAGGAGATTTTCTTGATGATTTGATTGTGCTTGTTGATAGATTGAATTCCAGGATACCACCACACAGCTTGCTATTTTCGTATAATGAAGTAGAAGTTGTACTTTTAAAGATCCCTACCTTTGGCACTTTACCCTTAAGGTCATTATAAGAAAGATTGAGATGTTTGAGAGCTAAAAACTCACTGAGGAATTCAGGAATCTTCCCAGACAAGTCGTTACATGAAAGATCTATGTCTTCTAAACCTCTCAATCCCTCCAAACTCTAAGGAATCTCTCCTTCAAACAACTACCCTGCAAGTACAACTACTCCAAGCTGACACATTTTCCAATAGAAGATGGAATGATACTGAAAAGTTGTTCTTTGAGAGTACTAGCTTTATTAGAATACGTAAATTGTCTACTTCATTTGGTAAAGGTCCTGTAAGATCATCATTAGAGACGTCCAAGTACACTGAAAGTGAAGAAATGCCAACCACTTATTTCGGTATGGTGCCAATGAGCTTGTTATTATAAAGACTTAGTACCAGAAGCTTCTGACAATTTCTATAGCTTGAAGAGAAACTTCCCTCAAGGTTGTTATTGTCCATGAAGAGCAATGTCAATGAAGTTAAGTTTCCCAGAGATGAAGGGATTGTTCCTGAAAGGTTGTTGCCATTCAAATCAAAACAGCCCAAATTTTATAGTTTGCCTATTCCATATGGGACACTGCCAGCTAGAACGTTTCCTTCCAATCCAAGAGTTTCCAAATTAGAAAGAGTTCTAATTGCAATAAGGATGCTTCCATATAATGCATTTTCACCTAACGTTAATTTTCTTAATCAGCTTGATAGGTTTGTAATTGAGTTGGGCAATTTTCCTATAAACAAATTACTACTAAGACCTAAAACTTCAAGTACAATGCAATTAACTAAAGAAGTAAGAAAACCTAGGCCATCATAATCATTTCCAATAGATACAATTCTATTTTGATTAAAGTTGAGCCAAGATAAACTTTTCAAAATTCTTATGTTCTTAGGTAGTGTTCCAGTAAGAGCATTCTCAGTAAAGTCAACAAGTTGTAGTCTCAAAGCATTTAACAATGATGCTGGAATAGTTCAAGTTAAATTATTGATTGCCCTACCAAATATCTCAAGGTTAGGAAGAGTTAATCCAACATCAGGTAGCATACTACCTTGCAGATTGTTTTGACCAACAATGAAGTAAAACATAGAGGAAATGTTATAAATAGAAGAAGAAACTATATCGTATAAGTGATTCACATATAATCTAAGAACTTTTGAGCTTGATAAATAGCCTATCTCATGTGGTATGCTTCCATAGAACTGATTTACTCCAAAGACTAACGAAGATAAAGAAGAAAAATTCCTTATGCATGTTAGGATTGTTCCTGTGAAATTTTTGTGACCTACAAGTATCATCCTCAATTCTTTATAATGACTTTGATTACTTGGAATGTTCCCAACCGCCCAGGAACCGGGGAAGAGGAGAGAAGGGGCAAGAGCTGCGGAAGGACGTCAGCAGGGTTAGTCCCATTTTTTTAGTACTCAAACATATGAACAATAATGAGCTTACAGTTTTCGAGTAAAACCTAATTGTGATACCACTTGTTAAGAATGAGATGTGACCGCCCAAGAATGGGGGAGAGGAGAGGAGAGATAAGAGCAACAAAAAGGTGCCATATTTTTACTCAAAACCTCAAGACTCAAGTTTATGAGTCTTTCCTCTTTATTATATATTAATTATTAAACTCAAATTTATCCGATATGGGACTTCCTATATTGTCTTATGTCCACTCACATTTGATGGACAAAAGTTTCTTTCTACCTATATTTTCACCCTTTATAGCTCTTTTCTTAGCTGGAGAGCATCTCTTCAATCTATTTCTGCATTATCCACAACTGAAGCAGAGCATATAGTAGCAATTGAGGGTGTAAAGAAAGCTATTTGGTTAAACTTAAGGTTGTCTAAGGAGTTACTAATATTTTTTGTGATGATCAAAGTGCTTTTCATTTAACTAAGAATGATAGATATCACTCGAAAACTAAACATATAGAATCAGACATCACTTTATCAGAGATATTGTTGCAATTGGTGAAATTATTGTGAAGAAAATTCAAACATCCCAAAATCCAGCAAACATGCTTACGAAGCCTCTTCCTGATATTAAGTTCAAGTATTACTTGGGCTTAGTTAGTATTTATAGCACTTAATTGTCCTTTGGGGCTACTTGGTTATTACGAGCATTACTAAATTTGAGTCAAGCGGAAGTTTGTTGAGATTATGACTCAAATCTTTATAATCCTTCATATTTTATATATTATATTGGTGTAAATTTATCATATTTCTATTTGATATTTTAGAGGATATTTATTATTATTCAAGATAATATTTTTAGTTGATGAAAAGTTGTATATATATCTTGTCTCTCCATCTCCCATAAAAGAGATAATTATTGTAATTCCCATCTTCTATAGTGAAATTACTCACTCGTTGCTTGTGAGTTTTTTTTTTTTTTTTTTTTGTCTCTCAAACTGGGGGTTTTCCCACATTCAATTTCTTGTGTCATCTTTTATCATTTTATAACTTTCAATTGTTTTCTCTTGTTTTCTTTTGCTGATTATTTGCTCACTTCCTGACAAAAGTCATTCCCCTTAATGATTATATGTTGAAGGTATAGCAGACGACCCATTTCATTAAGAAATTCACCGTGGAAGCTGTTGAAGCTTATGTTGAGCTCTCTGTGAAATGTGAGGTTTCCTATAGAAGGTGAAATGGTGCCGGCCAATCTCTGCTGTCCAAGGCTCAGTTGCACCACCCTTCCGGTGGAGATGTTGCAGGTGATTCCTACCCACTTGCAGTGATGGATGAATTGTTTCAGAAACTCATTGTTTTGACTGGATCTCGAGTTATCTGACTCTTGAGGTCAAGTAAAGCTTGAAGATCAGTTTCGTTCCTTGTAGGGTCATAGTTGCAGAGCTAAATGTTGAGCTCATGCACAAAAGAAGCGATCCACTGAGGATTTGTAATGCTAGGATTCCCGAGCTTGCTCTACGGTGTCTCATCTCTTTTTAATTGTAGATCTGACCTATCAATTGTAAGGTAGGATTGTTACAAGAGGGGATGAAGTTACAAGGAAAGAAAGAGAATCTTTGGAACTACAATGGTAACAGGAAGACCAAAGTTTGACATTCTTAACATCCATTGAACACAGAAGAAATTTTTCTTTTTTTTTTTTTTGAACCCAAATAAAGCATAAAAGAAGAAATAAAAAGGATAGGAAGAATTAGGTCTCCTCTGCATTAAGATGAAAATAGTTGATTAGTTCTTGTCATATTTTTATAGGCTGATGGCAAGTAACTGAATATGCAGAATTTAAACAGCTAGGGGAGAAAAGAATTGCATTTGCTGATGTCACCCTAGGACTGAGGACAGGTTTTCAAGGTTTGCTCGAATGTCACTGCCACTATAATTACTTGTATTCAAATTTAATGACTTGATTGTTTGAGGGTTGAGCTGCGGTCAATAAAGAAATGAATAGATACATTGTTAGTAATATCCTTGGTAGAAGTTTACGTTGGATACATGAACGGGCAAGGCTTACAGAAATGAAATGAGGATGAGGAAAATTTTTACGTATTTAAAATACAATACTCTCCAGGCAACGTTTCTTCTTCTCTTCCCAAATCATTTCCTCACACCTCTCACTCTTCATTCATTTCTTCTCTGTTTTACTTTTTCACCCCGCACCCCACAGGCCTGCACACTTCTTCACTCTTCACTTTTTTCAACTTTTTTTATTTTTTTTTTTTTTGAGAATGACAAATGAGGGAATTAATTAATTAAGATTAAGCCTTAAATGTTAACAAGTTTTATTTTTAATTTTATAATTTTATTGTAATAAATTCATAACTTATTTTTAAATTTTAACATGATTGAAAAAATTGTTTTTCCTATTTAAATTTAAAATATAAGTTACAAATTCATCATAATGAAATTACAAAATTGAGAATCAAACTTATAAATTCTTAAAGTTTGACACTTAAATTTTAATTTGAATTATGGAGACCTATCTGTCACTCTTTCTTTTTCTTTTTCACTCCCACCACTTCATGCTCTAAGTGACAAGCCAATTGTCTTATTTCTAGAACTCGGTGTCTTGGCCTTCAAGTATAAATCTATGACTAACAATCAACATTAATAACAATTGATCTTGATTTGGAGGCTACCCCAAATAATTTATATTCTTCTTCCTTTTTTATTAATTCACTTTGGGCCTAAAATTGGAGGTGATCTTTTGAAAAAAAAAAAAAAACAACAGTTTATGTTAACCAGAGATTTACGATAAAAATGGGGGGAGCCTTGGTTGAAAAGTCCCATTTAAGAACCTATTCATTTTTCAGTTCTCCTAAAAATACTCAAACGTTCTTTTTTTTTTTTAAGGGAAAAAGATCACCTTATATTAACGGAAAAAAGGAAAAGAAAACCAAGTCACAGGAGAGCTAAAGCCTAAAAGAGAAAGATAGGAAAGTGCTGTGACAGAAAATATTCAAACTTTCAACTGCGAGATATGGTAGACATATTTACTTGAGATATGATGTTTCAGCAGCTGTTAAAAATAGAATTATGTCCATAAACTGTCCAAGGTCAAACGTAAATTTGAAAAATCCCCTCACCAAACTTGCGGAAAGAAAATCGATTCGGAAACGTCATTTTTTATTTTTGATTGTTAGAAACATGCCAGCAACTTGAGTATTTCAAATTTTGGTAAATTTAATTTACTTCTGGTTAGAGTACTTTAAAATGAAGAGATATCTTTTTAAAAAGTCATATATTTATAAATTAAGAAATTTTTACAAGGGTCATCTAATGAATTATAATCACAAAAGTGAACACATCTCTCTAAATTCTAAAAGCAAACTTGGATGGTTACAAAATTAAAAGGTATCACTTGGTGGAGTGATGAGATGTATTTCAAAAAACTTTACATATTCAAAGAATGCTTCTTTTCATGAAATTTATTATAAATAACACTTGATTAATATTAAATATTAAATTATGTTAGTTGGATGTTCCTGAATTAACATAAGATTATTCATGAACTAATATAAGATTATGAATCAACATAGGTTATAACTTTTAAAAAGAGTTTTATTTCTTAAAATATATCAATTCAAAACATCACTTTAATATCTATAAAGATTTCTCACCATCATTCATTTTGCACATTCATTTATGAAAACTAATTGTCTTTATTTTTGAGTGCATCAGAATAAAATCAAATTATTATTTTTATAAAACTATTGTTATCTAACTTGAGTTTTGAAAAAATAATTCATGCTCAACAGTATTCATTGTATCCATCAATCCAATTTGCATCCAAAGACTTAAAAACGTGGGGACGAATTAAGATTAAAAGAAAGTGATGTCATGCCTTGAAGACAACGAACATAACTTTTTTTAGAGAGCTATTCCCGAGAACATTTGTTGCAAAAATTCCCAATTTTACTTAGCTGTACAGAATTTCACGCATTGTCATGCGTGAGACACTCATTTGCTTGCACGTACTAATCAAATACACAATTGTCTAGTTAAGAAATAGTGTGAATTAGCTTTTCTTTTTTGCTACTCCTCTTTCTTTGGGAGGATTGGTGGTTCATATTATCTCAATTTTCCAACTGGAGTAGATTAAAGTGCACATGAAAAAAATGGGATGTTCATTGTACAAGCAAGAAGCACAGTGGGATGGGTTTAATTGCAGAAAAAGGAGATGTTCAATGAAGTTTCTGTAGGAAAAAGGATGTGGAGATTGTTAACTGTAGAAAATGAGTCATTATTTCATGAATTGATGTATCCAAACATTGTGATCAGATTGAACAGAGCGGGAATCTTCAGCAATTTGGAAGAAAATTTGGAAATTGGAGGACGAACTCAAGGTTCAGCTCCTCTTGTGGAAATTTGTCCATGATGCTCTCTAACAGAAAACCATGCAAGTGACTTTGAAGGTGTCCTGTATCTATTAATGATATGACTCAATCAGGCACAGTTTTACCGTTGGTTTACATCGGTGAGCTGCGTCATAAGATGAGCCGTTTAAGTCCTGGTCATTTGAAGCATTAGGTCCACTACAGAAAATAAGTTCAAATAGAACACCCAATGAATACCTGGAATATTCCAACATGTTCATGAATCATAGTTTGTAATAATTATGATACTTTAAATAAATATAAATTGTTGTTTATCAATAAAAAAAATCTACAAGTTAAATACCAAATAGTGTGTGTGTGTGTGTGTGTGTGTGATTTCTGCCATAAATACCAAATAGTATGTTTTAGAAAAAGGTGTCTGCCATGAAAATGTTTGACTGCTCAGAAATTCACGAGCATAGAATCATACATGTGCGTGCAGAAACGCTGCATACAGCTAATAATTCTTCTTTTGAAGTGTAATCACCATAGATAACCTCAGGAAATAGTAATGTGTGATTAAGTATAAATCTTTAATATATTTTTACAGTAAACATGAGTATAATATGATAAAAATGTCATAAAATCACTGGTATAAAAAGCAAAAAAATGATGCAGCAAACTGATGACCTTACCATCTCTCTCTCGCTCCAATTATTGTCACAAACGCATATTTATCTGGCGATGTACACTTTCTTGATTGCTTGGAGTTTGTTAACAACCACAGTCATAGTCTGCGGCCTCTCTGATGGCAGACTTGCAGAGCAAGATACTCCCACTTGCATCAATGAACTCAGGCAATCCTCTGTTACTCTCCTCCTTCGATTTTCCTTCCTTATTGCTCTCTCCTCCAAGTATATCTCTTCATCTTATCTTCTTCTTCAGGTAGCAAGGAAGGATCAGCTATCTCCAAGGCTTCATTGGGTAAAGCCATTGCCACATACTGGTGAATTTCCATCCCGCCTTCAAATTCATCATTTGTGGGTCTTTTTCCTGTGAAAATCTCCAGTAATAGTATCCCATAGCTGTAGATATCTCCTAGTGTTGAAGGTTGTCCGCCCATACCATACTCTGCAAACATTTCACTTTTTCAAAAGCGGACATGCTGACACAACAATTTGAATCATGATATTGAATCAAGTGGTACTTGCATAGAATTATGCATTTGAGGCTTTCAAGTGTGAAGTGTAAAAATTTACCTGGTGGAATATACCCAATAGAACCCTTTAGGCCACCTGACATGGTTGAGTGTTCCTGTGAAATGGAAGAGTCGCTTGATTCTTCGTATAGAAGGCTTGCTAGTCCAAAGTCACCAACATGGGCAACCAAATCATTGTCAAGCAGTACATTGCTTGGTTTTATATCACAATGTACGATAGGTGTTTGACAAAACGGTGGAGATATTCCAGTGCACAAGCAACATCAATTGCTATGTTCAGTCTTTGGACAAATGTCAATCTCTTGCTCTCCCGTTGCACATTATCTCTTAGATGTATCCAATCATCTAGATTCCCATTAGACATGAACTCGAACACCAGAGCTTTGAAGTCATTACCTTGGTGATCAATGCTTGATACAGCAGTTACGATCTTGAGAAGGTTCCGGTGCTTTATTCTTCTCAAAGCTTTGCATTCGTCAGTGAAACTCCTTGAAGCTCCTCTTTGATGAAGATTGAATACTTTCACTGCAACTAATGCGTTGTCTCTAGTGAGAGTTCCTTTGTATACCGAACCAAATCTTCCCGAACCGATCAAGTTTTCTTGAGAGAAACCACTAGTGCATCTAGCCACTTCTGCGTAAGAAATTTCTGGGTTCAAATCCCTTGTGTTGATTGCATTTTCTTCTGATCTTTTCTTCACTCTTTTTGCCATGAAAAAGAGTGCAAGAAAGCATGATAGAAGGATGGCAAACACCAAAGTGCTAGCAAGAGGGATTGCCACCTTCAGCGCGAGAGATTTTCTTGTCGATGTGGTTGTACATGTAGATAGATTAAATTCTGGGATACCACCGCAGAGCTTGCTGTTTCCGTATAATGAAGTGGAAGTTGCATTTGTAAAGATCCCTCCCTTTGGCACTTCACCCTCAAGGTCATTGTAAGAAAGATTGAGATGTTTGAGAGCTACAAACTCATTGAGGAATTCAGGAATCTTCCCAGACAAGTTGTTACGTGAAAGATCTATGTCTTCCAAACCTCTCAGTCCCTCTAAACTCTTAGGAATCTCTCCTGCAAACAAA
>NW_026555885.1:0-47190 GCF_029017545.1 Prosopis cineraria | reverse complement strand
ATGGAGCAATCTTCTTAGCATTGAGAATTAGATCGGATGAAGTTTACTTGCATGGCATGATGTTCAAGAAATGTCCTCGTTTGAATTCGCAAGGATTTACCATTGCATGTGTTTGTAGCTTGCTTTATTAGATTCACCAATATTGCAAAGGTTGGAATTAGGATTTGGATGACCTTGGGAGGATCCATTTTCTCTAATTCGGATCTAAGTTAAAAGATGAAGTTAGGAGTCTTTCCCTAAATGCCTGAGTTCATGACATTGTGTATCTTTTCCATCATTTCAATGAGAAGTCTATCTCCTAGTGTAGGTCAATGTATTCATCACACCTTTTCACTGCTTCTTTTTTTCCTTTCAAACATTGTTATTATCTAACTTTTTCTTATTATTGTTTTATTGTTCATATTTGAATTTTTTAAGAAAAATATAACAAAAATCCAAAGGAATTCATTTTCTTAATGAATATTGAATATATATCACACACGTGCACGCCGCATGCATATTAAAGAAATAGGAAAGGATGTATATTCCTAAAAGGCAGGGGAGGGCAGGGGAGGATGGGTGCAAGAAGAGGAACAATTTCAATGCTCATCTTTGGAGATGGGAAGACGGGATGTCATGGTTCTAAAAGACTTGCCCTTGATAGACTCAAGCGTAGAAAACTCATTTTCACCTTGAGACCTTGATTTGTAGAGTTTGACTCTAAAGCTCATGGGTTCAAAGCCAACCTTGAGGGCTTTGAGTTCTTTTAATTTTTCTTAAAAATAAATATATGAAAATAAAATAAATTAGATTACAAATATTAAATATCAACTTATTAAATATAAATTCATTGCTCAAATTCCCACAACCAAACCAAATAAGCTAAACAGATTTTCTTTAAATATTGATAAAACAATAACAACAAAATATTAGAAGCATCACCACGATGATTATCATATTTAAAATCAACAATATTTGGTACTTCATTATGAGTTAGTTTTTTATGGTAAAAACAATATTTTTTTATCTAGGCTAGGATTTTCTTTTTTATTTTTAAAATATTTTTTCATATTTAAATCCTCTCCCTACTTATTTATTCAACATTAATAATCTTTTTATTAAAAAATATAAACGAATTTAATACGCTGGTTTAGAAGGCCATTTGTTTAAGCATTTTCATACTTAAATTGCAAGCGGGCTTCGCCGGCTTTCCTTGGTATGCTTATAAACCCTTGAGATTAATATTAGTTTATTTATATAAAATAATGATTTTTAATATAAACTGTTCGGAATGAATTTAGATGATCTATGAGATGGAGAGTGGAGAACTGAGGGGGCCAGCACCCCTATGCTCCATCACATGAAAATCTCCGTCCCTTCTTTTTGTCTTCTTCCTGGCCGGAGGATGCCCCATGGGATGGCCATGCGTTGGCCTTCTTTCGCGGCCACAGTGATATGACCAACCTTTTTTTTGGTTTCGGTGTTTAAGCCACAAATTCTTACCCAGCTATAATTAGGTTCTCACATTTTTTTTAAATAAATTATAAATCTTTAGTTCAAATAACTATAAATGTAAAAATTTTAATTATAAATAAGTTATTTAAATTTTAAATATAACTCTCAATTTAAATTAACATTTATAAGGGTAAATGAGTAAATTATATTTTAAATTTTAAATCAAGTAACACCATAAATTCTAAACTTGTTGAACATGTAAAATTATTTTATTAACTTTTAAAAGCAGTGCAATGTGGCTTTTATTGTTAATAAAAGTTAATTTTAATTATTAATTACGGTAATTTTTTGGTAATTTTTCTAATTTTTGGATCATTAATTATTTTTTTGATCTTTTAATGTAAATTTAAAGTTTTTTATGTTATTTTATAATTAATTAATGATCAAAGTTAATTTTTATCATTTTTAAAAATTAAAGGAACAATTTACACGGTAAATAAGTTCAAAAATTGTAATGGTATTTGACTTAAAGCTTTAGAGAGTAATTTATTCATATATTTGTAATGCAAATTTTAAAAAATTGAAAACCTAATTATCTTTGACTTGATATTTTGAGATCTTATTTGTTTCATATCTTCAATTGAGTACAAACATACAATAAAAGTATAATGGGCATTGAAGATACACAAGCGTGGTGTTTTGGCTGGAAATGAATTAAAAAAAAAAAAGGCTCATATAGTAAGAGTGGTGGCTGGTGGGAGGGGAAGAAGTTCTTTCAATATATTTCTCTATTAAAAAATATAAATATTTTTAATTTCATGTCACCTTTAATAAAGTAATTATTTATCTTTAAATTAATATTTTTTTTATATTTATCTTTATTTAATAAATTATGTCATTCTAAAATAAATATAAAATGACTTATTCATTAAGACCATTTTTAAAAAAATGCAACAATTATAATTTAAAATATTAAAAATATTTTATATTTTTAAATATATTCAACTTCTCAAAAAATATTTTATATTTTTTTTATGGCGTCTTGCAATCCATATAGCCGACCCCACCTAGTGAGATAAATGCTTGTTATTGTTGTTGTTGTTGTTGTAATGGTGGGAGCCTTACCAAGATATTTTTGAACATCCCCTCCCGCGATGCAGTATCAGTACTCCCTTGAATGCTCTCTTTCATTATTACATGAAGAACATATTCGAAAAAGGAGGAATTAATGTTTCTTTTTCGTGAAAAACAGGGCACAGCCAAAAATTACATTGTCAACCAGCAAATAATACAAGGATTAGAGACTCCTCCACTATCTTGAATTCTCGATACAACCGAGCACTAACAAGTTCAATAGACGGTTAGTAAAATTTGAAAATGATAAATCATTTAAAAAAATACAAAAATTTTAGAACCATAAGCACCCCGAGTCGGAGGACACGTATTAGAATAATGATTGACGAGTCAACTAAAAAAATGTGCATGCAGAAAGTCTACATTCACGGAGGGTGCCGCCGTGCCGGGTCCACGACCACGCGCAATATGGTCGGAGTCTAGTCTCTTTCAGCTTGATCCAAACGCGAAAAAATTCCGTGGCCCAATTACTATAGTCCATAAGGAAAAGAAAAAAAAATAGGTCATTTAATTTCTGAAAGGCAACAGTCCATAAAGCAATGAATGTGCATTGTGGTCACCTTATCACGACTTCAACAAGTATAGTGTGGGCGTGGGTGTGAGTGTATATATACGTCAGTAAAGGTCAGTCGCGTCTCGCCTCTCGCGTCGCCCGTTTGTGTGCAGCCACATCGCGTTTCTCACTTCCCAGAGTTGCGACTTGCGAGAAGGTATCGAAATGGAAATTGAACCGGACGGGAAAATCGCTTCGCAAGTCGATGACGATGGCAAGCCCAGAAGAACTGGTTCGTCTCTCTTTCTCTGGTTTTTTTATGTTCAGCAATTAGTCTCCAGTGATCTCATGTCTTTCCTTTTTTTACTAGGCATGACCTGCACATTCTATGTTCTTTTATGCGATTGGGTTGAATCTTTTTTCATTTGAAAGATAGAGTAGAGATTATTATATAAGTTGGAAAGTTAGTATCGGGTCGCAATTGCTTGGTGTCTGTTGTCTTCCATTATTCTCGTATCCCTCTGCGTTGTTAATTTTTTTGCTTTCACTACAAATAAATCCATAGGGTTCGAGTCTCGCCTAGGGGAAATTATTTTGAGAAAATTACATGTAAATCTTGTAGAGTGCACTTATCTATAAATAAAGTTCATAAATTTAAAAACTACAGCAAAATGAAACTAAATTTAATTTAAATTATGGTATAAAAATAATATATCCTTATTGAAAATATATATTACATCAATTATATAATTTACAAATATTTTATTAATAATTTATAACTATCACTTTAATTTATATAATTATAATTTTAATTTTTTACATCAAATATTAAACTTTTAATTATTAGATATGTAAAGTTATAATTATAAAAGTTAAATTGATAATTATAAATTAATAATAAAATAATTGTAAATAATTAATATTAAACTTTATTAATAATGCATAATTGATTTAATTATTAGATGTGTAAAATTATAGTTATAAAAAATTAAAGTAATAATTATAAATTATCGATAAAATAATTGTAAATAATTAGTATTAAATTTTTAATAATACATTATCAGTTTAGCACTTTAGTTATACGATATGTTAAGTTAGTGTTGTAAAAATAAAAATGATAGTTATAAATAATTAATAAAGTAGTTATGAATTATGTAATTGATGTAATGCATTTTTAATAGAGGCATTGATGTTGCGTGACTTCAACTTCAAATTTACTTAGGTTTTAAATAATTTAATTGTGGTTTTTAAATTTCACGAGACTTATTTATAAATGAATATGCTCCATGGAAACAATGTGTAAATTTCCCAATTATTTTAATATGAAATTACATGTAATATTAGTTATTTAGGTGTTCGGCTATTTGGGGGAAAAAAAATCTAAATTTCAATATTTAAAATTATAGGAGTATGTCGTTTCCTAAAACAATTAATGTCACCGTAAACTTTTCTTTGTAACCCAGACATTATATTTGTTTTATTTTTAATATAAAATAACTTTATTTGAATTTGAAAAAATTATATGTTATAAAATACTATTGTTTTATTTTTTTACTTTTTATAAACATATGCATTTATTTCAGCTGTTCAGGGAAAATATTTTAATCAATAAATTTAAATTTAAACTAATATGACTAACTTTATTTTAAATTAACACTTTAAATTTAAAAGTATAATTTTAACAAAAATTCAATAGATTTTTCTATATATTTACTTATAAATTCTTTTTGAATCTATACCTATATTTTGGTCAAAAAAAAATCTATACCTATATCGATAAAAACAATTCAACCAACAATATCTAAAATTCAACCCAACATTAATCATGTTCATGCGTATAATGGATTATTTAAAGCAAAGAACAAGGGCAAAGTGTGTACGTTTCGTGGGTCATCATGCCATGCCCGTTCAGTGATTTTGTTTTCACAGGGGTAGAAATAATTTAGTGCGAACAAAAAATATCCGGATAAGAAAAAAAAAAAAACTTCGTAAAACAAATTGAAGCTTCAGATTAATCTGTTTCACCCTCCCCTCCCCCTGCTTTAAATGTAATTCTTTTACAGGAAATTAGTACTGTTGTTGAGTCTTTGTTTCGTTTTATCAAGCAAAAATCTGTTCCCCACTGATGACAGCAAGCAGAACTTCCAAAAACAATTACTATATGCTCAATCATTTCAGTCAGCTCTAGTTGAGTTCGTAATTCACAAAGAAGATCAAAAAGGTGAACAGGGATGAGTGGAAGATGAATAAATAACATATGAATGGCATGCAGGGAATGTGTTGACGGCGACGACGCACATAATAACGGTGGTGGTCGGAGCAGGAGTGCTGGCACTGCCGTGGGCGATGGCCCAACTAGGATGGATCGGAGGAATAGGCGTTATGGTCACCTTTTCCTGCATCTCCATTTTCACTTACGGTCTCATTGCTGATTGCTACAGATATCCCCACCCTGTCTCCGGCACCAGAAACTACACTTACATGCAGGCCGTCAAGTCTTACTTGGGCGGCCGCATGCACCTGGCCTGCGGTTTCGTCCAGTATTCCAAGCTCGCCGGAATTACTGTTGGCTACACCATCACCACCTCCACCAGCTTAGTGTTGGTCACAATATCCATCCTCACTTCTGCTCATGTTTACATCACTGCAGTTCAGTGAAGTCTCTTCTCTTCTCTTCTTCTATGGTCTTGCAGGGCTATCAAGAAAGCTGGGTGCTTCCACCAGAAAGGCCATCAAGCTTATTGCAAATTTTCCAACAATCCTTTCATGGCTGCTTTTGGCATCCTCCAGATAATCTTGTCTCAAATTCCTAATTTCCACGAGCTTACCTGGCTCTCAACCATTGCCTGTATCACCTCTTTTGGTTATGCTTTAATTGGGAGTGCCCTTTCTCTCGCTGTCCTCGTCCAAGGTAATTTTTATCATTAATTATAATACATTCATCTGCACTAGTATTGGCACATTAATGGAATGTCATTTGGATGTGAGCAGGACAGGGAAGGCCAACCAGTGTAACAGGAGTAGAAGTAGGACCTGAACTGTCTGAAGAAGATAAAATGTGGAGAATTTTCAGTGCAATGGGGAACATAGCTCTTGCTTGCTCTTATGCTACTGTTGTTTTTGATATTATGGTAAGGCAAGCGTTTATTACTGTCATCATAATAATCTGAAGAGAACACAGCATTGGGATTATGATCAGTCATGACTTCTGTGAAATGGATTATCTCTGTGCTTTGTTTAGGACACGTTGAAGTCATCGCCAGCGGAGTGCAAACAGATGAAAAAGGCTAACGTGTTAGGGATCACAGCAATGACAGCACTCTTCCTTGCATGCGGTGGCCTTGGCTATGCTGCTTTTGGGGACCAAACACCGGGCAACATGCTCACCGGCTTTGGATTTTACGATCCCTTCTGGCTGGTCGACATAGGAAATATATGCATTGTCATCCACATTCTGGGCGCATATCAGGTTAGATCTTTTTATTTTCCAAATTTTAAGGATTAAGACACATCTACATTGTTATAATGTCTGTCTGATGTGAGAAATCAATATTCAATGACAGTTAATGGCTCAAGCATTCTTTTTCATAGTTGAATTGGGTGCGAAGATCATGTGGCCCGAGTCAGATTTCGTGCAGAAAGAATACCCATGCAGAATAGGCAGAGTGACATTCAATTTTAACATGTTTAGGCTAGTTTGGAGGACAGTATTTGTGATGATAGCCACAACTCTGGCCATGGCAATGCCCTTCTTCAATGAGTTTCTTGCCCTGCTCGGAGCTATTGGGTTCTGGCCTCTCATTGTGTTTTTCCCCGTGCAAATGCACATTGCCCAGAGACAGATCAAAACCCTATCACTCAAGTGGTGTGCGCTACAGCTGCTGAGCTTTGTTTGCTTCCTTGTTTCACTGGCCGCAGCAGTTGGTGCCATTCATGGAATCAGCCACAATCTCTCCAAATACAAGCCCTTCATGTACAAACAATAGTCCACTTATGTCATGTGACATTAGATTAATTAAGCCTGGCTTCAGGAGAACTAGTGTAATCAAGACCCAAATGCTATGTATCTACTTCCCTTGATCTATGAGCTATTAAGAAGCATGAAGTTGTAGCTCTGTTGCAGTTTAAGATTCTGCTTCGTTTTGCAGGGGAGAACTCGAGTCTCTTACTTTTGCATGCATATTTCAGTGTTAAGAAGATATCTCGAACTTTAATCGATTGAGTCCTGATCACAATTGTATCATTCACCTTTTGCCTGGTTTGACTAATTAAGGTGGTGCCTTCATTCTGGTGCTGGTGCAGCTGGTTAGAAAATACACGTTACGCAAAATGGTTCAATTCTTTGTGAAATACATAAATAAAGCAGTGACTTCACCAACAAAAAATAATAATAATAAGAAAAGTGACCTGACTGCCTTAAGAAATGAAGAATTGAACTTTAATCCAACATTACCAAAACTTTGTGAAAAAAACTCAAAAAGCATCTCTGATTGGCCTTTTATTTCAAAATTAATGTTAATGAAGGGCCAATGCCTTTTTTTGTCAGTTAATCTAGTTTAGGAACAAAAATACATCTTAACCTAAAATTTATTTAGCATAATAAGTGATATTTTTAATCAAATTTAAGCTTCAGTTAGTATTTTTAACAGCTAACATTAAAATATTTAATGTTATGGATAAATATATTATATTTTAATTACTTCATGAATGAAATTATTATAATAAATAATTTAGAACATTGGGTGTTCCTTAAAAAATAATTTTAAGATAAAAATATACTTTAGTCTTCCTTTTTTTTTGTTTTTTTTTTTTTTTTTGTGCCATGACATATTCAACCAATGGCTGCCCCGTCTATTTCTCACGTACAAGTGCATAGCATGGACCGCTTCCGAAAGTTGTTGACGAAGTTGGTAAAGGAAAAGGTGAACATTTTCAAAGTTCCATTTTTACAATGACATAGCCTCCGAATGTCGGCCCAATCTGGTCTTATGAGCTGTCTTCCTGTCTACAACTTCAGATATAACACCAACAAAAATAAATAGATCATGTTAGTAAGGATTTCGTTATAACTCACAAAATTTTGAAATTAAATCTCATTGTTAATGTAATGATTAATAGATAATTTGTAACTATAGACTACAAGTATTATTTGAACTTAAAAGTATGCATAATTTTTAGTAACTATCGGTATCCAACTTGTCCAACCTTTTTATTATGAGAAAGACTTGGCATTTGTAACACTCAGCGAGAAATCTCGATGGCCTTTATTGTATGGAGTGCACTGCTATCGAATCATAATATCAAGGTCAATGTTAGAAGGAAATTGCATCACGGCAATCAGTTTTGGTTTTTCAACCCTGGAAATTGGAAATTGGGCAACAGACAAGAAAAAGTGACGCTTTTGCTGTTTTGCATATGACAATGAGAAGACTTCATGGGCTGATGCGTTGAAAGCAATTAATACCCGTATCGTTGAATGGATGCTTTTTTGGCAGTGCTTTACCAATCTCATTCCACAGTCAGCAACAATATCCTGACCTCACTATATAAAATTGATAACGTGAACCTTCGTAACACCAGCTTGCCATTATCGTCTTCACCAACTTCCACAAGTCCGTGAAAATTGAGTCCCGAGATTTTCTTTTTCACTTTTTCTGAGAGGTGGGTTTGGACAAAAACAAAATAGGCAGCAGCCTCGTGATTGGTGGCTTTTTTTTTTTTTGGGGCGGTTGTAGCTAATCTAGTCTAATCCAAATCGTTTCCGGCCAAAAAAAAAAATCTGATTCAAATCACAGTCCCCCGTGGTTTTTCTTTTTAAGGGAAAACATGAATGAATTCCCGACCTTGTTAAATTGGACTGAGATGCACATTAAAAAAGGATTGAAACTCTTCATCATTATCATTATTTAGTTAAACAGTGGCATCGTCATGAAACAGCAACCTAATTCATTTTATAATTTAGACAATCATTCATATCTGGTAGTAGAACGTGCGATAATCTTTCTTAAGTAAATACCGACATTTATCTATATATATATCTATTTTTTTTTTAAATAGCCACTGCTGTACACATGATGTCAATGTTTGCTCTGGTTTTGGGCTGTGCGTTTTTCCCCACCTTTAAAGCACTGGTTCGACGGTGAAGGAGAGATGGACCAGCGCATCAAAGAGATAACGTAAAAATAGTACAATATTTATTTAATTATTTCAAAAAATTATCCTATGCATTTAAAACTCAAATTTTAATTGATGTTTTTACATATATAACCTATATTATAAAATCAAATCAAGCAAACACTCTAACTTTTATTATATTGTGATTGATTTATTATATTTGTCAATAATATATCAACAACAACAACAAGCCTTTATCCCATTAGGTGGGGTCGGCTACATGGATTGCAAGACGCCATTGTGTTCTATCGTTTATCAAGCTTTTAGGAATATTATTAATTAAGAGATCGCGTTCAACAACTTCCAAGAGTGTTCTCTTAGGCCTTCCTCTACCTCTCTTAATCGGACTCAAAGTTATATGTTCCACTTTTCTCACTGGTGCCTCCCTTGGTCTTCGTTGTACATGCCCAAACCATCTCAACCGATTTTTTATCATTTTTTCCTCAATAGGTGCCATCCTCACTTTTTCGCGTATGTGTTCATTTCGAATTTTATCTTTACGTGTATGTCCGCACATCCATCGTAACATTCTGTCTATTGTCCATGTTCATGATAGATTCAACAAAGTTTTACATTGGCTATTGATGGCCTAAC
The DNA here is from genome assembly GCF_029017545.1 of Prosopis cineraria. Taxonomy (NCBI): domain Eukaryota; kingdom Viridiplantae; phylum Streptophyta; class Magnoliopsida; order Fabales; family Fabaceae; genus Prosopis; species Prosopis cineraria. Next base: position 37,361 of record NW_026555885.1, on the reverse strand, counting down.
ACAACCCTCCTCCTTTACCCGGGCTTGGGACCGACTATAAACATAGGCGGAGTTTTTGTCAATAATATATCATTATACATAAATGATAAAATCCTTATAAATTTTTAATTTCAAACACTTTATATATATATGAAAAACTTTTTGTGAACTGATTATATTTTAAATTTTTAAAAATTTGTTCTACATTTTTTAAGCACAAGATTTTTTTTTAAGCCAGTGGGACAATTTATCCATTTTAATTAAACTAGTAATCAATCATATGCGCTGGACATGATTATAAAACGGAGCAGGAAAATCATTTTATTATATAACCATAATAAATAAAAGAATACAAAAACATTCAATGAGGACTACAAGGGAGATAAATAATTATTCTACACAGGGCCGGAACATCGCATAATATAGCCCCTTGGGCCTTGGCCAACTCGCCTGTTGTTTATTTCCCAACGCTAGTCTCGAACTTTTTACTTTCCAGTGAAAAGAAATTATTAAAATAACAACAGATTAAATTTTCTGAGGAAAAATGATGATGATACGAGTCTACTTCCACCGATCGTGTAGTTTTACTTTAACCACCCTGTACTGTCGCTGTTGCAGGGGATACAATTCAACAATGCCCTGATGGGCCCACGCAAAATACATGTTAACAATTATTAGTCTGCCATGTTTCAACGCTCCGTGTTTGAACAGACCTCTTAAGCACGAGGGTAAGACTAGATTACCTCCGCTGATCATCCTTTTCTGTGGACCCGTGACGCAGTCTCAGTGGCATAATTGCAATTAATTCCCATTATGGCTCACTGCTTCGGATTCAGCTCTTTCCACTGACCTTCCCCACCATCACCTTAAAATCAAATCTGAACTGTCGTCCAAATTATTTTTTTATTTTTTATTTACCAAAATAAAACTCAAAAGTTTTAATAAATTTATTTTATTATCAAGTTGAATTTTTTAAATTAATTTAATATTTAAATTAAAAATTTTTGTAAATTGATTATGAAAATTTAATTAATACTCACTCGCTTAAAGAAGAGAGGTTTTTTTAAGGAGTTAATGTTAAAAAATATAAGACATTTTTAATTTTTTAAGGTGTAATCATTATATTTTTTTTAAAGTGCTCCTATCGATAATGACTTTATATTTATTATAGGATATTTAATAAAAATAAATATAAAAATATATGGTTAATTGAAAAGTAAGTAATTACTTTATTGGAGGTGAGATTCGATTAAAAATACTTTACATTTTTAAACAAAGGAAGTAAATTTTTTAACAATTTTTACAATTTTTTATTTTGGGAAGAAGCTGAGTCTAAATTATTTAAAGTATATTTGAATAATAAATTTATAAAAATTATAAAAAATTAATATCAAATTAAACTATTTAAATTAAATCTCAACAGTCTAATAAAATAAATATAAAATAAAAATTTAATCTGGATTCAATTTTATTTTAATGCAGTAGACGGAAAGTGGTGGGAAAGGTTGGTTGAGAGAAGCGTGTACAGTGTTTCTTTAACCTGCCCATCGATTATAAATTCCTAGTTCTCAGTAGTACCCACTGCGCAACGCAACGCAACGCAACGCAACTTCACTGATCTTCACCATGTTTAAATTTTGACCGTTGGCTTCGCCATGTCTTCCCGGCAAATTCCCAAACCAGACCAACAAATTGGAGAGTCTCAAATGACCAGAATTCACCTGCTTGTTCTTACGTTTCGAGTGCATTTCTTCGTCTTCCTCAGCTTCTCAGTGACCACCAGTGCGGCTTCTCGGGCCGCAGGCTCCGAACAGAACATCCTACTCGACGTTAAACATCAACTAGGCGATCCGCCGTCGCTTCGATCGTGGACCTCATCATCGTCACCGTGCGATTGGCAAGAGATACGTTGCACCGATGGCGTCGTCACCCAGGTCCTTCTGTCAGGAAAAGGTGTCTCCCGGAAGCTACCACCAACGATCTGCGACCTCAAGAATCTGACGATTCTCGACCTCTCAAACAACAACATCCCCGGAGAATTCCCAAGATTTTTGTACAATTGCTCCAGCCTCCAATTCCTCGGCCTGTCTCTAAATTACTTTGCTGGTCCAATCCCCGACGACATTGACAGACTAAAAACTCTGACATTCCTAGACCTCAGTGGCAACTATTTCTTTGGCGATATCCCCGCAGCGATCGGGAAATTATCGGAGTTACAAACGTTGTACCTCCACAACAATGAGTTCAATGGAACTTTTCCCAAGGAAATTGGGAGCTTATCTAATCTCGAAATCCTCCGTCTGGCCTATAATGACAAGTTTGTGCCCATGGCCATTCCATCAGAGTTTGGGAACTTGAGGAATTTGAGGTTCATCTGGATGACAGCTTGCAATTTAATCGGAGAAATCCCTGAAAGTTTTGCCAACCTAACGAATCTCGTGCAGCTGGATTTGTCAGCGAACAATTTGACAGGTAGCATTCCCAGCAGAATGTTCTCTCTCAAGAATTTACAATTTCTGTATCTTTACTACAACAGATTGTCTGGTGAAATTCCTAGTTCGATCCAGGCCTTGAATTTGATGGACATTGATTTGGCAATGAACAATTTCACGGGTCCGATTCCTGAAGATTTTGGAAAGTTGGAGAACCTGACGGTACTTAATCTGTATTTCAATCAATTATCTGGTCAGATTCCGAGAAGTTTAGGCCTAATCAAAACGCTGAAGCACTTCAAGGTTTTTCGCAATAAGTTAAATGGAACTCTTCCTCCAGAATTAGGCCTATATTCGAAGCTTGAAGGGTTTGAAGTTGCAGACAATCAACTGAGTGGTGCATTGCCTCAATACTTGTGTGCCAATAATGCTTTGCAAGGCGTGATTGCTTTTTCTAACAATCTTGGTGGAAAATTGCCCGAATCGCTTGGAAATTGCACTACTCTGCGCACAGTTCGGCTTTCCAGGAACAATTTTACTGGTGAGATTCCTGCAAGTCTTTGGACTTCCAATAATTTATCAACCTTGATGTTGAGTGAGAACTCATTTACTGGTCAATTTCCAAGTAAACTTCCATGGAATATGTCGAGGCTAGAGATTAGAAATAACTACTTTTCAGGAGAGATACCGGCTGGAATTGTTTCCGCAGTAAATCTAGTAGTATTTGATGCGAGAAACAATATGCTTTCCGGTGAAATTCCAAAGGAGTTGACGGCTCTTTCCCGACTTAATTCTCTCAGGCTTGACAATAATCAACTTTCCGGCAAGCTTCCATCCGAGATACTCTCCTGGCAATCCCTGAATACTTTAACACTCTCAAGCAACAAACTCTCCGGGCAAATTCCGAGAACTGTTGGCGATCTCCCTAATCTCGTTTATTTGGACTTATCTAAAAATGATATATCTGGTGAAATCCCATCTCAGCTTGGCAACATGAGGCTCATATTTCTCAACTTGTCTTCCAACAACCTTTCCGGCAGCATCCCAGATGCTTTCAATAACCTCGCATATAACACCAGTTTCTCGAACAACCCTAACCTATGTGCTTATAATCCAACTGTTGAGCTTCCAAGATGCTTGACCAAAACTCCTCGGTATCCAAACAAATCGTCCTTCAAGTTGCTTGCCTTGATTCTTGTTCTCACCATCATTGTGTTGCTAACCACTACCTCACTGGCCATCTACAAATTCAAAGACATATCGGGAAAGAATTCCGAGCCCAAACTTTCAACGTGGAAGATTACTTCGTTCCAGAAGCTAGATTTCTCAGAATGGAATCTCTTCTCAAACTTGACAGATGATAACCTCATTGGAAGTGGGGGCTTTGGAAAGGTTTACCGGGTTCCTTCTAATCATCCGGGTGAATATGTTGCCGTAAAAAAGATTTGGAATAGCAAAAAGTTGGACGACAATCTAGAGAAAGATTTCATGTCTGAGGTTGAAATCCTAGGCACGATTCGGCATTCCAATATTGTGAAGCTTCTATGCTGCATTTCAAGTGAAAACTCAAAACTCCTTGTGTATGAGTACAAGGAAAATGGGAGCCTGGATAGATGGCTTCATGGAAAGAAAAAAGCATCGACTCCTTTACCCAACAATCATCTGATCTTGAAGTGGCCAACGAGGTTGAACATTGCCATAGGGGCCGCCCAGGGGCTGTGTTACATGCACCACGATTGCTCACCACCAATCATCCATAGAGATGTGAAGTGTAGCAATATATTGCTGGACTTCGAATTCCGGGCGAGTATTGCAGACTTTGGGCTAGCCAGGATGTTGGCGAAATCTGGGGAGCCACATAGCTTGTCTGCCATAGCGGGGTCTTTCGGCTACATTCCCCCAGGTAAGTGATTATGATAGAAGACAAGGAATAATTTTTATGGCATTATATTTATAAAAACCCATCTTTACATGAACTAACTTGCTTTTGCAGAATACGCCTATTCAACCAAGATCAACGAGAAAGTTGATGTGTACAGTTTCGGGGTCGTACTACTAGAGCTCGTAACCGGAAAAGAACCATATGGCGTAGAGGAGCATACAAGCCTAGTAGATTGGGCATGGCAGTATCACAGTGAAGGGAAGTGCCTTGCTGATGCCTTGGATGAAGAAATCAAAGAAGCGTGTCATGCGGAAGAGATGATAAAGGTCTTTAAATTAGGCCTTGCTTGCACAAGCATATCACCCTCAGCTAGACCTTCCATGAGAGAGATTTTGCAGGTTCTTGAGCGGTGCCGTCCACCAGGTCAAGACGGCAAGAAGATCGGAACAGAGGTTGATATTGCTCCCCTTCTTGGCGATTCCATGTACATTTCAAATTACAAGGATTGTAGCACAGCCTTCGGTGAAAGTGATGGAAGCTAAAATAATGCTTTTTATTAATAATAATACTTTTTTTAATACTATCTTTCATATTACATTCTTTCTTTATATTTTATTGAATGAAAAATATTTCTAAAAATTTATATTTTTATTTTGAAAATAATAAAATTATAGAGCATCGTTATTCAGTTATGTTTGACATATATAATCTGTCTTAAATTATTTTATAATTTAATATAGAACTACAAGTCAACCGGATCACAGCACTATCATGAATTCATGAGGCTTCGGATACAGAGACGGCGTTTACGTCGTGGCCCAGAAAAAACGCGGTGCTTCCCTGATTTTCTTGTCTCGCTTTCCACCCACCCTCTACTGAATCTCCAACCCGCAAGAAAACCTGAGCTCTTTAAACCACCAAATCACACGGAAACCGTTATCCGTCGCCAAAGACGATAATTTACTACAGTTTTTCACCGACATTGAAAGAAGAGACAATAGGCAATAATGATCCCGGTCAGAGTCTAAACTTCGAAGGGTAGGCATGGTAATGAAAGACCCACTCACTCATCAGCCGCCATGCTTTTCTCTTCTAAATCGTCCAGCCCAATCAACTATTGATTACATTTACGTCATGCATCCGCCACATCATAAGTTCAACTTATCTTACAAGTTAAATAACGTAAATATTTAGGTCGCATGAGACAACAATCAAAGCTCTTCAGATGAGACCTAGATTCACAGAAAACAGGATTGAATGAAACCCACAATTTCGAGCAATCTCCATTACGCTTCATCTATGTACAAACGACAGTTGCAGATCTGTTCCCAAAAAGCCAGACTAATTTCAGCATTTTCAACTGCATTTGCTCCTCAACGCTTTAAATACAACCTCGCCCTCACTCCATCTCAGGACGTCAAACCCCCAATACAGCATAAGGTGGAAGGAACGGGACCAGAGATTTCAGTAAATCACCTCCCAACGCTCATGCTGTGTTCCATTCTGACTCCTACAAAAAGCAACCACCCAACATGAAAGAATAAAGATATAACTTGGTCACATTGCAAGAGTTTACACGCATGCCTTGTCACTAAGCTTCTGTGAAGATTCCGACCTAGCCCATCTTGTGTTCATACAACACTTCCAAGTCTGGCATCAGGCTATAGAAAATATGAAACATAGGAAGAATTTAGGATACCATCAAAGCATTAATCAAATTAATCTAAAACTGATAAAAAGTGAAACACAAAGGAGGGTGTTGTCTTTGATCCTCTACACAAAAGTGGGGTTTTTTAGCACAATTACTGGAAAGCTAGCACGTATAGTGGTGCAGGACCTGCGACCACATATTCATCAGTCAGAAAATTGTTTACAAAATTCAATGGCCATGAAAAATTTATAACCTAAGAAACTAGTAACAATATGAAAACTATGATGCAAAAACATTTATAACCTAAGAAACGAGTAACAATATGAAGACTATGATGCAAAAGCATGTAGTCATAGTAAAAATAGGCAACACGACAGGAACACAGTATGAATAGACCATCATGAGTGTTTAAAAAACCTGATATAATCAAAGAAGTTAAAAAGAGGATAATATCATATTCTCATCTTATATCTTTGAAATCAATAAATCAATCAAATGCAAAATTCAACCAACAGTTATTAAAGAGAAAAGTGTCAAAATTACCATTTAGCTATCATCCTCACTAACTGAGAAAAACATAAAGAGATTAAAGAAGTTTCAAAACCTTCAATTCTTCAGCCTTGCTATTTTGAAATACTCTATTCCCATCAAAACATCCACTCTTCAAAACAGAATTAGGATCTGCCACACAGACATCACCCTGCAAAGATCCGTGGCCCTCACTATTGCCCAGACTCAAGTTTTTGTCACTGCAGTTCACAACCGTTCCTAATCCATAATTCCTCAAATGAAAAATCTCACCTCACAGTTGAAGTTCCGGTTGCTGGCACTTGGTGCGTAGTCCGCATGTTCAGCTCTTGCCAAATTACAAGCTTTGACTACTTGTTGGTCTGTACTAACAACACTCCGTTCAGAACTCAGCAAGCATTTTATAGATGCAGTTTCATCACTTTCCAAGCAATCCCGAACTTTGTTCCCATCAACTCCATTCTGAAATGGATCACCAACTTCTAAATAAGGAACTTCACATGAACCAAACTACTTCCTGATGTTTTCCTTCACTGGTTCAGCAGGCTTACCTCATTTTGAACTCCCAGACCTCTTGATTTCTGCTCATCAAGTGTGCAAGCATCTGTTTCACTAATCTGTATTTCAGGTCCTACAGTGCCTATTCCACCTCCCAGGAGCCCAACAGATGTTTTAATTCTACAATTGCTATCAGCATCCTTGCTTGTTGAATCTTCTAACCTATCAATACATTCAATACTCATATGAGAGGTACCACCTGATCTACTAATACTACCTTCAGGAGAAAAAGAATCTAGCCTTTGTGGGCTCATAGATGATCGCTTTTCTGGTTGGCTTGTCTTCAAATTCACCATTTCAGGATCACTTTTCCTTTTGTTGCCTCTTTCAGTAGATCCAGAGTAGCACTTCGTAGTATTTTCATTCATGTTTTCAGAAGGATGGATCAGATGCCTTGGCATTCTAGTCCGTTTATAACCATCTGGAAAAACAAATGGAGGGAGCTGCTTTCGACGAACATGAGAAACATAAATTTCCATCCCTGGTTTCCAATATACATACATGTTTATCTCTTGTCTAAATTCATCTACTGTTTTACGTATGTCAAACTGCTGGCCTTCTTGACCTCTAACTCCTGCTTTCCTTTGCAAACCCATGAAAAATGCAGAATGTGGGCAAGGCTTGGAAGTGTCTGAGTACTCGTGGGGGTATGGATGACACTGCAACATCCCATTTGTGTCCCGCTCTATCTGTTCAGTAATAATTGGAAAGCATTATAATTAGCAAACGTACAGAGATTAGCTATTGCCAATGAATTAAATCCCAGATATGTATGGATCACATCCAGTGGAGGAAACATAATACCAGACTATCACAGCATTTTACCTTTAGGGTAAGTTGTCTCCACCTAGATTCTACCCAGCCCTTCCATGCCAGTAAATCATCAGCATCTGCTGCTATTATGTCCACTTGCAGATAGTTTTTATATGCCTCAAAAAAGAGATATGGCTCAAAAAGAGAACTCCAGTGGGCTTTGCTGAGCTCAATTTCCTACAGATAGACAAGAAAGCAATAGAAAACAAATTAAGGAGTGCAGAAAAGGAAAACTAGATACTAGTAAACTCCTCTTACCTCACAGATCCTGTTGCCATAGTGAAACTGTTCTACCATAACACGCAGAGTACTTGCTGAGACATTGTAGCTAGAATTCATGCATGGATATGCGGGAGTGATTATTGGCATAAGATGAAATCTATCCCGCGGGTTTCTACGAGGATCCCATACAGGGAAACCCAGTTCATTCTCTTCTATAGAACACAACATTACAGGGTTTGGCCACCGCCACTGTGTATAAACCCTGAAGAATCGAGAAACTAACATACTAGGATTTGCATGAGGATAAAGCTGGCAAACACGAGCAACTAAAAGAGCCCAATTTACACCACCAAGGAATCCAGTAACCTAGACAAAGTGAAATGAAGAATGAAGACAACAAAAAATCAAATGCCCCCCTGATGATAAAAAGCTTTAGAGGTATCTTACATTTGAGTAAACACCACGCCTTTTTGCCCAAAACTTTAAACATCTCAGAGTAGTTCGGAAGTGCTAAAATTGTCAAGGATTACAGAAGTATCAATTCAAAAAAGTTGAAGGACCATTACATCTAATATAATAATCAACCAAAATTGAAGAGTATGTATATTAACCTCGACATTTGGAACGAGTTTAAGAATTTGATCTGCCACTCGGCAGCCATTAAGACTTCGAACAGTTGGTTCATCAACATCATATAGCACAGACCCATTTGAGATATCCAGGTCCTGAAGAACGGTGTTTTCAGAATCATATTATCAGATCAAAGTTATGGTATATTCCGAGTGGGAAAAAAATTAAGAGCAAGGGGGAAGAAAGTTCAAAAGGATGAGAATGCATTTTGCTTCAAAATAAAAATGCAAAAGAAGACTAGAATTGCATAAAGAATAACAACAAACTACAATGCCATACAATTTAACATCAGCAATTAACTGGTAGTTTTTGCAAACTTGAGTTTGGCACAATCCACCCCTCTCCTCCCGCTCTCTTCCTCATTAACCCCTTCCTATACTTGCATAGCACATCCCACCCCACAAGAAGGTATTTAAGCATGCCAAAAATACAGGAATTCAGACCATAATGCAATGGTATGAGCATATACACATAGCACAGTCTATAAAGTACAGGCACGGACGGATCAGTTTTTCAAAAACAACAGGGAATTCACAATTTCCTAAATTGACTCGCTAAATCTTAGGAGGCCCTCAAATCTTGAAAAAACAAGAGGTTTGCTAATTCACATAAAATTACAGATTATGAAAATAAGCACCCAGAATGCATAAAAACCAATTAGAAAGAGCACTCAAACTTACTTCTGGGACAACCAAAAGGGATACACTCGCATAAAGTAAATCTATTGATATTCCAAGAAACTTGAACTTCATTACTGGAACATGAGCATCAGAAACTGGTTGAAGTTCAGTAACTTCCTCCATTTCAGCGAGGATGTTATGCAGTATGACAAAGAAGTCTTCCTGCAAAAGTGATACACATTTGACTTACTGTAGAACAAAATGCAATATTTTATACATAATTTAGCAGAATCGACCAGCTACATTGTGTCACCTCTCGATTCACATATGAAGGACCAATACACAGAGTATCTATGTCAGCCCCAGGTCCATGCACCTGTAAATTAGTAGTTTATTACTTAAGATTAAAAAAAATAATAGAACAACCACTATGATACAGGAAGCCTGTTACAAACATGAAACAACAATATTTTAACTCATTTACAGTCTACTATCTATCTTCCATAAAACCAACTACAGAATAGATGCTAAAAGGATGACTTTGATGGCCCCATTGTCATTCAAGTATGGTAGAAGGTGTGGCCAGAAGAGAGGGGGAAAGAGGAAGAATGGGCGGCTAAAGACATTGAGAGTATATGCTAGAGGAATCAAAGTGAGTGGTAGTGGGAGTGGGAAGGATAGGGAGATCCAAAATAGTAACAGACCGGCAGGGTAAATAGGAGGGAAAATGAAAGTGGCAGCTATATTGGATATACTGGGGGAATGTGTTGCCAGAGAGGGGGTTCAAGAGTTCAGTAGAAAGGTTATTGGAGAGTGCTAGTCTCTCAAAAGCCAGTCTTGGACTATTGTGCCTGATTATCTTCAGTTGGTCTATTATACCTGAACTTGACTATTGTTGAACGAAAGGGCATTGTTCAGTATCTTTTTCCCTTCTCTGTTTATCATTTCGCCTTTAATTATGCACGGGTAACAGTGAATTCTACTAGACTTCAATCAAAAACAGGACGACTTTAGGGGAACAAACTATTCACTATTAAGCAAAATACCATATGCACGCAAAATGAAAGAAAAACATTTGTTACAATGAGAGTGATAATAAGATTCAATAGAAGTCTTTACTCATCGGTCCTTTGATGAAGCTGAAAAGAGTATAAGCATGACTTAAGCTACAAGAAAACAATGGATAAACCAGATTGGCGATTAAGAGAGTAAATGTCTCTTCATATTTTCAGGAAGAGCAAGCGTGCCTAACCATTGAGACTCCAAAAGGTGAATATGATTTACAATCTCTTCAGCCTCTCAAATAAATTCAACAAAGAACAAGAACAAGGAAATTCCCAGTGCCATTATAAATTTAAGCCTAAAACTCAAGTTCAAGTCATATCTCCCTTCCTCTCATCCTATGATAAGTTAAAATAGGAACCCATCAATAACATAAAACTCCAGCTCTCGCTGAGGAATTAACATGTACTGATTATACTGAAGAGCCGAAAGCACAATTAAGATGCCCATCAGAATTGCTCAAAAAGTCAGACCGGGAAAGTTGTCGAGTGTTAATCAGAACTGGATCAAGCATTACCAATTATTCCAATTTTCAACTGACCGCGAGTGCCCATGTCTTGTGCCTCACACATATTATGTCGTGTTCCATTTCAATCATCTCAATATTCTGATTTAAATTCCTTGGACTGTAACCAACACTCTTCAATTTCTTCCGGGAAAAAAAAAACTTCTATGGAATTTTTTGCTTTCATCGTCTTGAGTACTATGATAAATCAAATCAAAACACATCGAATTCCAAATAAATTGAGGTCCACTAAACTACAGATTATCTAAATGACTCCTCCAGCAGAAAATAATGCACCTAGCATACTGTATTGTGACCATTACAATTTGTTAGCAGGGGGGGGGGGGGGACTCACCCCTAGACGATAAGAACCAAATGTGAATATGACGGCATTTGCATCCTCTACCATCTGATCTGTGTACCCTCGTTGGCGAGTCAACTGCTTCACCCAACATTTTACAATCTACATTGCAGGTCAGCTTTGTTAACGTGAAATTTAAACTTGATTACAGCCAGACACCTCAATATACAACAAAAGCAAGCATCTACTTTTACAATTGGCATGGCCCGGACTGTCTTCGATATACAACAGCATAATATAAAATTCAACTAAACCCAAGGAAAATAATGCATTGAGTAGCTTCTGCCGTTAAATGGAAAACACGGCTATAATCCCGATGAAAAGCGTGGGAATATTGGGCAGAATAATAGTCAACAAAAGCAAGCGCGTAGAAGATGGGGAAGGGCTACATCTAATCACCTGATCAAGGCGACCAAGTACCTCTTCTCTCTTTGCAGCTTCTTCTTTGCTCTCGTAAAGCCCGGAATCAACCAAAAACTAGTATAACAGTAATCCTGAAATTATAATTTGATTTTTTAAAAAAAATCAATTGACACTCATGGAATAAAAAATACCCTCTCCAGTTCCATGTTCCGATGGAAATCAGCCTCGTTAGGACCGGCCAGAGAGATGGGTTTTGTGATCCCATACTTTTTGGCTTGCTGAGGAGAAAGCGGCGTCGAAGAACCATTCGGACTCTCGGAACCCATCATTTCAGTACCCAAAGAAAAACCTAGATCGGAACAAATGTATTACCCGGTTTGACTTGCATATTCAAAACACTACAGCGTGAGGATGCATAGTTGCGAATCATGAGCACTTATGCGTTAAGGTCCTGGGTTAGGAGATCGTGGATGATGAAATTAAGAGATGTGGGCATCGATCCGCTGAACGTTGAGAGGTGGAGTGTGAATCCAGGTGGTGAAGCGCGGGATGGCGCCGAGAAGGGAGAAAAGGGAGAAAAGAAGGGAGAGATGTGTATTGAAAAGGGCAATGTTAGGAAAGAGAGACGAATCGGCGAGACTCGCACAGAGATGGATGTGGAGCCCGGACGAGGAGGAGAGAGAGACCCCAAAGCACAGCGGGCGGAGCTGCTGGATTTCGGGATTTCTATGTTTTAACCGTGCGTTTGGGTTGGATGTCGCAGTAATAATAACATTAATAATGATAATAATAGTAGTAGTAATAAATTTTATTTAATTTCCATACTTTTGGCAAAAAGTAATAAGGGGCGGTGTGCGCTTCAAAATTAAATAAATAAATAAAAAGGTGATATCAAGTAGTACGACTTTCAGCGGTTGCTAGTAGCTAGCAGATGTCATTTCCCTGCAGTCTAACGACGGTGTACTCCTGCGCACAGACATGAGAACTCACCGGTGTTGTTGTGGGTGGGGGCAACACAGCTGCGAGACGCACAAGCACGAAGTCAAGTCGGCGTGTAAACTCATGGCTCATCCCATAGACATCTTGCCCAGCAAGAAATCTGAAATCTGAAATCTGAATTTTCATGTCAATTATTAAATATAATTTTTCATATATAATTTATAAATAATATGATGTGATGTGATTTATTATATTATAAGTAAAGATAATATATTAATTAACGTGATAAAATTGATTGAATGATCCTGTCTGATTATACCCAAAAATAACTAACTAAATCTTGTACACACACATATGGGGAACATTTTTGCTTCCATGCTAAACTTTCCCGCAGGAAGCCAATATCTGTTTATTTTTCTAAGGAGCAATAGGCCCCTTTTTCTATTTGATTTGAGCTCGTTATCCCTTCTCCCCCCCCCCCCTCACCGGGTTTTACTTCTTTTCTCCACGAGTAGTTCAAGATGACTTAATTTGTCCTTTGCCTGCCCCCCTTTGCCAAGTTCAATGTTAATTCGTTTGAAATGTAGATGTGTGTATATAGCATGTACTCTGTATGCATAAGTGCAGGGCCGAGAGAGAGAGAGAGAGAGAGCCATTAGGTAGTTGGCCCGTGTTTGTTTGTTTGTTCGTGGACGTGAATGTTATGTGTTCAGATCACTTGCTCTGTAAAGTATGTGCGTGTGCGAAGTTAGTTCGCATGAGACCTGAAACGGGATTTTTATAATGACTTCATATAGATCCAGTTTTGTCGTATTCATGTCGTGTGTTTGGCGAGGGTTGGGTTGGTGTTTCTTCCCAATTGTTACTTGTCGTGAAGCGTTTTCGCTTTTGCGCTTTTTTTTTTTTTTTTTTTTAAGTTTTGGCTGGCGAATTGGGGCACCGTCGCTTTGAAGCATATACAACTTTCTCTGCTCAGGTTCATAGATCAATGGATGAATTGTAGTTGAAGACACACGCTCCATTTTTAAACATAAAAAAACTACCACATATCTATGTGTTTTTTATTTATAAACAAAGCTATTGTTAAAAATTGTATACTTGAATTAAGTAGAAGAGGATCGAATATTCATTGATGAATAGCAAACAACATCACAATATTATAATCCTTCCCTTGAAGTATTTACAATCTAGTCAATCCTCTTGGGTAATGAACAAGCCCCATTTAAAATACTAACATGAGATGAGGAACAAGTTAACTTTCCTCTTTTAAACAGAATTAAACTCTTTTTTTAATGCCCAACCCTTATCTCTTTGTACAGATTTAGACTAACAACTAACCATGATTCACTAACAACTAACCCTTATCTCTATATATGCAAGTGTGCAAATCACGTTTAACACACCATCACAAGATCATAATTTGAAACTTAAGAATTTGACACCAAGTTATAAAATTATAAAATCTCTTAATTACTCCACAAACTTAGTAATATCAAACACAATTTTTCATGGTAATTAGAAAATGACTTGTCCCCAAATAACCAACCATAGAAGATTCTTTAGCCATAGTTATTATGAGAACTAACTATAGTGGAAAAGAAAGGATTTGATGTAGAAGTCTACTATAACTAATTAAAATTGAACTTATTCAAATTACACACCAAATAATCCCTACCATGGTGGAATAGTTTCAAACCAAGTAATTTTACCTCTATCAGAGCAGAAGAGATTGAAACTTCTTTGCTAAAAATATTTTTTCAGTAAAACCATTTAATCAATGAGATTCTGAGTTTAAGCATGACTAAAAACTTTTAAATCAATATGTCAGTCAACTATTAAAGTTTTGCAATTATTTTAAAGCATGGAATAGCAACTAGGCCTAATTCTTTGAAAATATAATTACAAGTTAAATTTTTAAAAACATAGTTGTCGTCGTGGCTAAGACGGGAAAAGCCACAGCCAACAACATTTTGTGACATGCATTACAACTTAGGCGCCATTTCATTGTGGTGCACTGCACAATTCATATAATCCCTTATTATTAAATTAAGGATCAGGGGGTTGAACTTTCGACGCACCATAAATCTTCTCTGACATCTAATTAAGACGATCTAAGCTTATAAAAGAAGCTTATTTAAACATCTAGCCAATGACATCAATTTTGTTTTCAAATAATATTAAATCATAAAATATATTATAAAATTAGACACCTGAAATCATAATAATCACATTTTCAACCCTTCAGGGCATCAACAACCCAGCCAATGCCTAACAATACCCTAAAATCACACTCAAACAATTTAAGATAACCTATATAATGCACCGTATTAATCATATTCAACAGGGAACGTCATTGTAACCTTCAACTCCACAGTTCGTCCAAATTACAATAGGGAGATTCCCAGTAATATTTTTCAATTCACACACATATTCAAAAAATTCAAAACAATCACATCTATACTTGCACTCATAATCTGACCAGCCCAAACACAATTTATCTTAGCAATAATCATGGGCCTTAAGCACAACAACCACAAGTAATTTACATTTGGTGTAAGTATGATTAAACTCAACCTAGTTGGTAATATTATATTAAATTGTAAGCTCAATCTAGTAGGGTTCACATCTCAAGCCTTACATGTTTCCCCTTTTGTCTCGACTGAAGTCAGTGCTTATAAAATATTATATGAGAGTTAAGTATAATCACTCATTAATCAAAGTATATCTAATATATACATATGCAAATTATTAATCATAGCAATGCAAATAGCGTAGTTTGAAACATATTATAACCGTGGTATTTAATAAACAACCATTGTCACAATGCTAGTAACTATATGACTATTAGCAATAACACACAATGTCACAATAATAACAATCATGTGACTGAAAGTTGTCATAATATGCAAATGCCATGATAATAACAACCATGTGACCACGAAGATAATATGCACGATCAACATCATTCTCATGCCCTCCTAATAATTCCAAGTGAAACTATAGGTCATATAATCATTAGTTTTGTTCATGTGAATATACTACCTAAGCTTTTCAATTGTAAAGAGGTGCTCGACTAAAACTACTACACTCATTGTTGGACCACGATTTTTCCCATATCACACATTATAGGGCATTGTGCCCCTAAACCAGCCTCGTCATTTAATAAGTGAAAACTAATTAGCTTTAAGTCCTTTAATGAACCATAGGATAGTCTTTTATAGAACAAGTAGGACAATAATTGATTGGCAAGCCATCAAGCTTCAATGGCAGCCTTACCACGTAAATTTAATTCTCTACTTCTCTCTCCGGGCGAACATCTGCTCTATATGATCATACAATATAACACATGCTTATTCATAGCATTCTCAATCACCATATACATTGCATGCAAATCTCAACTATCATATTCATAACAAGCAATTTTTAAATTATCAACTTGTCACTTCTCAAACATATACTTGCTTGAGGTAATTTATCAAATCACAATAATAACTTAGATTTCATTCAGCATCTCAACATCGTCATACTTCACATTTTCTTCTTATAATCATGCTCAATGTCACGTTAATAATATTATCACATAATCAAGTTCATTTGCCATACTTGCATTTTTGCACACGTTTCAAAAGCATATTCATGTTTTTAAAACAAATCATAGGCATATATCATCAATCAAATAAGCAAAAACATATATTAAATTTTCTCAATTACATCAAACCTTTAAAAAAAAATCAAAGGTTATCCTCTACTTAACTTGCTTCCTTAGCTTACATTTGAGCTCAAAAGATGTGCCAAAAAGTTAATCTACAATCCATTACAATAATCATCAGCAATAATCAACAACCATACCACTTCTAACTCCTAACTACACACTTTAAATATCAAAATTCCAACCCATAAGTGTGAACTTAATTCCAATGAGGTTATTAGCTTCCATTGACTCCATTAAGCTCTCAACAATTTAAATAGTAACAATTACAATACCCTGTAACCCAATTCTTTATCAATAAGCCTAGGGTTTATTAAAATAAGAAAATTCTAGTCTAACAAGCAAACAATTGATACCCAATGTTCTAAGATTAAAAACCAACTTTCAATAACTTCATTCAACTCTGTTAATTCAATCATAATCATCCCAAAGTTTATAAATCAATCAAAGGGTCAAATTCAATAGAAATATAAAAACTTAACTTTAAAATGCAGCTAAAATAGAAGAAGAAGGATTTGGGAACTTACCTTTAGTTAGCGATCTTAAGCTTAAAAACACCCAAAATTGCTAGAAAAATACATGCCCTGACAGAGCTCTAACTCCCTTTTTCGACCCCCTCAAATTCTCTATATTTTTCTACATTTTTAGACATTTAAAATAGCTTTCTAATGCTTTTATTCACAGATGGTTGTTCATGTCATAATCGCAATAGTTCGCAATTAAAGTCACCAATGCAGATTTACTCTCTTTATCCACAACCATAGGCGGTTGTCTTTATTGAAGGACTTGGCCATAGGCAATTGTGAACATAGAGCATGCTCCTCTTTCAAGGATTCTCATTTACATGCAATGATTACCCTTTGAGGTGCATCTGCAAATAGTTTTGCATATAGGCCTAAATTCCTCTTAAAATTCACTCTTAAGCCCTTAAATCTTGCTTCACATTATTCCAAACCCATATTTTCCTTGTTTAATATGTTTAGATAAAATTTAGGATGTTACATTCCTGTTTAGGATTCAGTTGACTAAAATTGCTGAAAATGATCCAGTATTTCCATAAAATAAATGAATGCACTCTAAGTATGCTAACTTGTTGTCAATGATGTGAACATAGAGCATGTTCAATGTATTGCTTGTAGATTATTTTATGTATTTGAAACTTAACAAAATTTAGAAGCCTAAGGTCTTTATTTACCACTAATTGATGAACTTTGTATTCAACCTTACGCTTCTCTAAAATATCAAATATTGAATTGGAACTAAAATAATAACAGAGAATAGCAATTAACGAAAGATTTAGAGTCATAAAGACCAAGATGACAAGCAAAAAATGGGTATAAAATTGGTTAATTGCTTTCTTGTGGGGGATGTAAATCCAGACACCAATAATAACCAAAATGAATTCTCAAGAAATTGAAGACAAGGGAAGAGAAATAGAGAATAAGATGCTGTTTGGCATAAAACTGAAGAAAATGTCACATTAAAAATTCATTAAATTGGCAAAGAAACCAAACTTCGCATCAAGCACCCCTATGAGTAAAGTTGATATTAGCTGCTAAATTCGAAACTGTTGCTGTTTGCTTCTAACCTTTAGATCCTTGGCTAGCAAATCAGATCAGGGACCACAAGGTAATTGTGCTTGGTGAAGGTCAAGGCAATGCAAATCTCCAAAGACCTATAGAACTATAAATAAACAATTATTAGGCCCAAATCATCAGTTGGCTTTGATACCGTGTTAAGAATTGTAAACTTAGATCAAGAAGAAGAATATTGAACATTCATTGATGAAAACAATGCAACATTACAATATCATGATCCCTCTTTTGAAGGATTTATAATCTAATCAACCTACTTTGGTGACGAACAAACCCTATATTGAAGACTAAAATAAGGTGAGGACCAAGTTAACCTTCCTCTTTTATTAAACTCCTTTTTCTTAAATGCTTAACCTTATCTCTTTATGCAAGCTTAGGCTAACAATTAACCATGAATAACAACTGATATTTTAACAAGTGTAAATTTTAGAAAACATTTATCACATTCTTTCAAAATCTACCCTCATGAAATCAATGTCTATTTTCACTCAACAAATTTATTTTATTAATTACAAGGATAATTTAATCTAATTTGTTTAATTTAAAATATAATGATTATATTTAATTAATTTTTTAAAATTGTGTGAGTCTCAAATTTGAAAATAGAGGCCGTGCTCGTCTATTGACTCATGCAATAGGTTTCTTTCCTGTTTTTCTACCTACTTATCTAAATAATCATTGCTCATAATAAGATGTCATTATTTGTTGTCATTGAAAGTAGTTTGGCCAGTGGCAGGATATCGATATCCAGTCCAGGTTCAAATGAAAATTAAAGCATGTTGGAGATATTTTTTTTAATAAAAATTGAAATGCATTAGTAAGCAAATAAGAAAAACCTAAAATAACAAACTACAAAAAGAGGGCCAAGAAAACATTCATCATCAACCCCCTTTGGCTAACCAAGGTGGTAGGTGATCAAAGATGCAACAAAAAAAAAGCCCTCTCTTGTTTTTTTTTTTAAATAAAAGGCAAGTACAAGTTAAAAGAAACTACCAAGAGCAATCTAAAAAAAAACCCTCTATAAAATGAGCTTGTTGGAGAGATTTTCTCCCCTCTATTAAAATGGGATTGGCAAAAGCTGAGAGATCTACTAGGGTGAGAATGGCTGAGTGACATGGTGAAAGTGAAAACACTGTCACAAAATACTTACTCAATTTGGTCTAAAATATAAATATTACTCCCTCCGTTCAAAAATATAAGATATTTGTAATTTTTTAAGATGTAATTATTACTTTTTTTAAAAAAGTGCCCCTACTGATTAATGATTTTATATTTATTGTAGGGTATTTCATAGGGATAAATGTGAAAAGTTAGTGTTAGTTTGAAAGCAGGTGATTACTTTATTGGGGTGAATTTGATTAAAAATGTCTTACATTTTTTAACGGATGGAGTATTTAACAACAACAATATGCATATCAAGAAGATTATCATTCTCAAAAAAATATATTATTTTTTTATTCTCAAAAAAATACATATTAAGAAGATTGTAAATTTACAAACATGAGAATTTAAATTAATAAATATAAGAGATAAAATTAAAATTTTTAAAAATATCAAATTGTTTATGTTTTGTATTAAAATTAATTTTAAAAAATTATTATAATTTTAGATAATATTATGGCTTGGGCTACTGTAATTAGGGATGAAAATAAGTTAGGCCCTTAATAGGGACCTACAGTCTAGCTTGCTTATTAAATAGACTTATGTTAGACTCAGACTTTTAATTAAGTCTATTTAGTTAAATAGGCCAAGCCTATTTTTTCAAGACTTAACCTACGAGCGCAACAAGCCGGCCTATATATATATATATATATATATATTATGTACTATATCATAAACACGTCAGTTTCACTATGTGATTTTGAATTAATTTATTTTCTTTTACTTCTAGTTATATTTTCAATCATATTTAACTTATATATTAATTTTAATATTATCACTTTATTATTATGTTATATTATAGTTAGTAAGTCCTTTCAACTCTTATATATTGAAATTGATAAATTAGATTATATATTATATATTATAAGACATTTAAAACTAAAATGTGAGTCTATTTAAAAAGCTTTAATTTTAAGTAGACTTTTAAATATGTTTGCAAGCTAAGTCAAGCTTTAAGTAAGTTCAGGCTTGAGCCATAAAAAAAGTCTTATACAAGTTTCAGGCCTTTAATTTACCAGACAGGCTTAGGCCTATTTGGTCAAAGTTGCTCTGGCCCAACCTATTTTTACTCCTGATTGTAATCTTAGATGATAGATGTAGACATTGTATTGTAAATAAGTCTCTTTTTTCATGTTAGTAAATTCTGCATTCATGTTGTGTGAATGCTAAGCAAATCATTTTGTGCAACTGTTGGCCCCTTGTAAATGCACGATTTTGTTTTTTCACATGTAGTGTTATATGTATTTTTTTCCTTGACATGGATCATGTTGATGCTCACGCACTTCTACTGTGATATTTTTTCAACTGAAAAGAGTGACTCGTATTAAAAAAATAATAAAGGCAGACTCATATGCAAGGGTGGAATGGAGTTAGGAGTGCAAGACAATTTAATTTAAAAATTAATAAATTTTTTAAAAAATAAAAATTTAAATAATTAAAAATAATAATTACATTGTGACTAAAATTGCAATAATATAAATAAATTGATAATTATTTTTCTTTTTAAAAAACTATATTTAACATGTTAACATGGTCTTGTATATGAATATGTTTTTCGTGTCTTATATTGATTATTAAAATACTATATATCTAGTAAACTTTTGAACCCAAATATTTCATTTAGTTCAAAGGGTATAAAATATCAAGAGTGAGAGGTACGAAGTTGCACAGTTACATAATATGCTTACAATTCCTCTAAAGATGAGGGATGCATTTGCCCACCATTACCACAACGTGGCTCTATCACTTCACATATATATTCTAACTGATCCCTATTAGATGACACATTCTAAAATATTTTTTTGCATCTGGTGGGCATTACTTTATATCTTTCCAATACTATCCCTATTTAAATTCATCAGTTATGAAAGGGATGTAACGCAAATGTAATTTTTTTATTTAAATAGAGATAAAATTAAAATTAAAAGTTTATTCTATTTTTATACAAGATTAGCCATATCTCATTTATTCATGTAAAATAGTGAATTATAAACACACCACCCCTCTTTGTTACTAGGGGCTTGCCCATACAAAATCTCTTATTCAAAAGAGTGTAGGTGTTATTTGAGCTGGCATTTGATTTTAGTGCTAATCGGGAGATCACTTGATGAGAAATATGAATCATTCAAATTTACATATTTTTATTTTATATTTTATTTTGTATTTATTAAAATAAAAAACATAAATTTTAATAAATCCTCCTTATTGTCAAACTGAAAAATGTATATTTAATCCGCAAAATTCAATTTAATATTAAATGTTTTTATAATATAGCTATCCAAATATTTTTTGGACAATCTAAATTTAAAATTTCTAAGTTTTAAGTATTTTTTAATTTCTTAAAGCATCAATTTGAATATTATTTTTATTTTTAATATTATTTTTACTAAAATTTACAAAAATCATAAAAAATTAATATTAAATTTGGTGTCTATAACACTCATGGGTAATCAATTTATAAAAATTATAAAAAATTTAATAGTAAATTAGACCACCTAAATTAAATCTATATTATCCAAGTTAATGATAAGATAGCTTTATTAAAATTTTATAATTTTTTATAATAAAAATAAAATCTCTAAATCTAAACCATCCACGTTGAAAATCTAAATGATTGAAATGTATGAAATTGGAACGTACCTGAGCTCTATAATGAAGGCAACATTGCTATATGAGAAAGCTGCACCCATCCCTATAATCACAATTCACAGACAAACTTAATAAAACTAAAAAATAGGGATGACCCGGCCCTAAAGGGCCAGCTCTTGATGGACTAAGGTCTAAAAGGGCTAGTTCATTTAAGTTCAAGTATCTTTTGAGAGGTTCATATCTAATGCTTATGGTCGCCCTGTGGACTTTGGGTCTTTTTACTTTTTTTATTTTTTAAATTAAAAATAATTCATTCATTCTATTACAACATAAAATTTTACTCAAATGTCAAATCACATAGATAATATTTTAATTTTTAATATTAATAGTATTTTGATTATGCAAAAATACCCTTATTTCAAATAATAAATCATTAAAAATTATAAATTCCTAATTCAAGTCATTCAGTGCAAAATTATAGACAGATAAAAATACTATACTATTAAAAATTATAATTTATAAAAATTAATACACATATGTAATATGAATCAAATTACTTCCTAGAATCTAAATTAGATCCAATAATTATTTTTGTCCAAAAAATCATTACATAGAATTAAACAAATCAAACTTTATTCAATAAATATTAAACAAACTAGAGTATTATGTAAATTTTAATTTTAAAAAAACTATTATAACAACTAAATATTTAAAATATTATTAAGAATATCAATGATATTATCGTAATAAATAATATTTTAAAATATAAATAAATAAATGGCCTTAAACAGACTAGCCAATGTTCTATTTTGATTTCAAGCTTGGCCCTAGCAATTACCGAACTCAAATGGGTCGGCCTTACTAGCTTAGCCTATTTTTTGGCTCTGCTTAATATTATGTAAATTTAATTTCAAGTTAAATTGCATAAAATTTTTTTGAATTTTAAAACATTCGTTATACCTCATCACCTTTAAACGTTTAAAATTAATCCTCAAACCTTTAATTTTGTATTTCAAAGCTTCCTACCATTAATTAACTCTATTATATTATTAATAGAGTTTAAAAAATTAATAGAATTTTTCATGTTATATTAATACAATACACATGACATGTGATATAGAAAAATATTTTTTATTATTTTTTAACATAGCTTAAAAAAATGCGGAGCTATAAAATTTAATAAGTGAAAAAACTAGATGCTGGATTGGACCATGCTTTGCGGACATTTCCTAAATAATATACGTGCTTATCATCTCATAAAAAAGTACACATTTGTCATATTTCAATTAAAGAAGGTTCTATTAAGATTAAGAATGCAAAGAGAGAGAGAGATAATTTGAATGTTCCGAATTACGTGACATCAACTTTTCTCATTATTTTTTGGGTTGTGCCTTGATGGTGTTATGTTTCAGGTTTGATCCCTTATCTCTTCATATGCTAGCCCTGCGCTTAAAAATAAAATAAAAGAGATAAATTTTTTTATATAATTCTTATCAATGACAACTTTTAATATTTTTCATTTATTTGCTTAAATATAAAATGATATTTTGATTTATAAATATTAAATACTAATAAAATTATAATTTTTCATTTAAATTGTGTTAATAATGAACAATATGAACAATGTTGCTTAAAAAGGAAAAGAGAGAACATTGTTATATACTGGTTAAAAGTAAAAATTACAGTTTTCCACCCCTTAAATTGTGTTAAGAAATGAAATTTTTTTTCATATTATATGCTATATGTATTGCATTCATCTGACATGGCAAACTCTATTAATAATATAATAACGTTAATTAATGCTGGAGGCTTTGAAAAATAAAATTAAAAATTAGGAGATTAATTTTAAAAGTTTAAAAGCTAAAGGGTCACTTGCAACTTTCTTAAAGTTTAAAGAAGTTTTATATAATTTAATTTTAATTTAATTATCTAGTCTTAGTGATTTAGGAAATGTGATATCTTTATGGTGAAAATAAAAGAAAGAGAGAATCACATCTAAGTATCATTCAATGAAATTATTCACAAACAATGATTGACAATAAATCCCTTTCAAAAAAGAACAAGTCACATTTTTATTTTAACAATAATTCATTCTGTGTTAATTTTCATTTGTGAATAATTTTTTTTAAGAGGTCTTTGAATGTGATTTTGTAGTTATTGTATGAGTGTATTAAGAGAAGAAGTCCCATATTGTCCACATAAGAAGAGCTCCTAATATATGTATACTAAGAAATGAAGCTAGTAAATGAGCTTGAAGGAAAAGTAAGTTTGCACACTCCTTATGTTTGAGTTGAAGAGACACTATAGGCCTGTTTGGACACTTGTTTTGGGAACAGTTTTCTGTTCTCCAGAATAAAAGAACAAAAAAATTCGTTTGATAACGTGTTTTCAAAAAGTGTTTTGGAGAATAAAAAAGCAAAATATTGTTCTGGAAAATAGAAAATGAAAATAACTTTTAAGTGTTATGTGATTATTATTTTGGAGAACAAGAGAGAATGAGAAAAATATCTATTTTTATTATTTTTTTCTCAGAACATGTTCTACAGAACACTAATTTTCAGAATAATAAAATAAAAACAGTTTCAAACAGTCCCTATATTCTTTTTACTGAATTTGTTTTGCAAAGATTTTTAAATTAATTTTGTAAATATTATTTGCCAAAAGACCTTTGGTTCGTGTTTTAAGTCTAAATTACAATAATTATTTAATGTGCATTAACCAGGTTTTATTTTGCATAAAAACTTGAAAACGAAGGCTGACATCATGGTTTTGTAACTCACAATTAAATCAATTAAATCATACTTTAAGGCTTTCAACTGGTCCATGCCTATATATGTACCTATATATGTAGAATGCAGTGCATCCACTATCAATCTCTCTCTCTTGAGTTCTAGGCCTCCTCCTCTGTACTGTGTAATCGAGTATTATGTTAGTCTTTATTATTTTACAACCTTATTTATTTTATAAGAAAAATTTGTTTAATTTTAAAAAATTGTTACGTGATCAACTTGATATGATAAAATATTTTTAGGATAGTGTTTTTGAATATTACTCAAACTATAATTTCACTTTCTATTTCCAAAAAGTGATTCTCCCTAAAAGAAAAAAGTTACATATAATATTCATTTAATTTAATTTAATTTGTTCGACGAAGGCGAGACAGTGAAAGGATCGGCGATAGTGCGATACCATTAGTTGTTAGAACTCGAATTAAAGTCAACTGACGGGCTGCGGTGTGACCTAGCCACTCATACATGAAGCGGTTCTTTTTTCTCTTTCATGTTGCCACCTCATACTGTCGTCCATGAGCTGGTTCTGCCCATTGTTTCCCTGCTCTTTTCCTTTCCATTTTAAATTATAAATTGGCGAGGCCTGAATTTTGTCCACTAATTTTTTTCCCTTTACCAGCAAAATTTGTCCACTATCAACAGTGAGGCAACTTGCATCACTCATTTTCTTTTAAAAAATCTCACCTTTTGTAAATTCCGTTGAAATTACTGTTTTATGCACGGTAAAAGTACTGTTCTTTCTAGAGTATGAAAACTATTTAATATTTTATTATATTTTTTATAACTATAACATAAAAATCCACAATGGGGTAGAAGATTGAGGATATAATTTGCAATTCTGCACATAAATTATGAAATACTCACTCTGCAATCGCGTAAAAACAGTAATTTTTTGGGCAGAGTTTTCTTCCCAATCCTGTGCGTCGCATGAGTTATTTTCCGATTACAATAAAATTCCTTCATACGACAATCTTCTAGATAAGACTAACACGTGATACATTTTTGTAGTTCTTAATAACAATTTTAAATAGAAACGCCACAGGTCACGCACGTCACGTTCTAAAATTAAATATTTTAAAGTAAAAATATTCAAATTAATAAGGTTATTTCAAAACATTTTTAACTTTAATTTAATTCCCGGACTTTCAATTGTTTTTGAGAATTTGGCACACAAACAATAAATATAGCTGGGCTGTGTGAAAAAATTTAGGATTTAAGGTAAAATTATTTAAGAGGCTAGAAGTATTTTTATTTGTTTATCTTCATATCACTTTTTAATTTTTTAAGTTGCAAAATTATATAATAAAATTTTCTAATAAAATCATTCTTATATTTAACCTTCAATAGATAATATGGTTTATTCGTTTAATTTATTTTGTAACATGGTTGATTTTAAGTAAGATTTAAATAATTTTAATTTTGAAATTTTCTTAAGGATGCTTATGGAAATTGTATTGTCAATAGTAGGCTATAAAAAAGGTATTGTCAATTGTATTCCATAATCAATATATGTAATTAGAAAAGAGTATTTGAGAAAAAAAGGAAAGAAAGAAAACATTTTAGCCTTTGATTTTGATATAGTTCAATATTTTAATTGGAGTATTTTTTTTTGTTGCTAACATTTCTTTCAATACTTTCAATTTTAAAAATGAATCAAGATATCAATATCAAAATGATCATTAAAATTTAAGATTTTTTCAAGATTAATACAACAAATTCATTTCATCTTCATTCAAATTTTTTAAATTTTTAATAAAAATATATAATTGACATTAATATTTAATATAAAAATAATAATCAGTTAGATAAAGTATCAGTACATATTTTTTTTAGACCTAACCCGGAATCTTAATGGCCTAACGCTCTCCGCAACTTTTGTCTGGTTCTCTGGTGGGAAATGGAATCTATGGTTGGAAGGGACGGATAGAGATGCATGCCCCCGGTTATGAACGCTGTACAAGCTCTTTTGAGTGCGGAAGCACTTCTATTTTTTTTCCCCCCTTTTAAAAAAGGAATCAGATTCCAGTCATAAACTTGAAAAATCAATGTCGTGCCGGCTTATTTAAAATTAAAAAATAAATAATTTTTATAAAAGCAGATATTATTTTATATTTAGTTATAATATAAAAAAGTAATTATTAATTAATTTTTTTAAACTTTATAATATTTTTCTTAATTTTTATTTTTTAAAAATAATTTATTATTATATTATTTTAAAATTTTATTAAATCTTTACGTATCCAACGTTTTAAAATATTCTCTTTCATTTATCTCATTAAATTATTTTCAAAAACTATTTAAATTAGGGAAAATGACAAGGGACTTTCTAAGGATATTAATTTCAATTAAGGATCATGAAATATTGAAATCTCAATTAAGGATCATGATTTTTAATTAAAATAAAAAATATGCTTAACTTTACAAAATTGTCCTTCACTAAATACTAAAAGAGATTAGCTTTTGCTTGCATTCTCTGCTCATTTTGGGTGCGAAAAATTTGCTATCATCTGCATAAAAAATTTGAGCAAAAAATCATAGTCTTCAATGGAGTGGATCATTATTTAATCATCATCTTCTCTCCCTCTTAATGATAGGTAATTATATTCATTGCTTCTTTTTCATCTTCTTCCCTCCCCTATGTGAAAAATCTGAAGTTTTAAAATTTTTCTCTTTTTTATCTTTTATGTCTTCTCTTCTCTCTCGGGCAAAAGATAATTTTTGTATCTCTGTAAATGATATTTTACATCATTTCTCTTCTATAGCTAAGAAAAATATAGATCTTGTTGATGATTATATACATATACACACACAATAAATAATTTCTGAGACAGATAGTGTTGAAAAAAATTGAATGAAAAAAAGATGTAATGTGGATGCTAATTTTTTTTTATTTTGTGATGAAAAGTACACCGATATTGAAAAATGTAACATTAATGCTAAATTATTGTAGCCATAGTTGGGATTACAGGAATGATCGCTTTCAAGTAAGACACAGATAGTGTTAAAAAAATTAAGTGAAAAAAAAATAAAGTCGTAACATGAATGCTAATTTTTTTTTTCTGTTGTGATGAAAAGCATGTTGATGTTAATAAATGTAACATGGGTGTTAAATTGCTATAGTCATAGTTGGGATTGTGGGAATGATGGTTGTGAAATAATAAATTTACATATTGCTCCTAGTTGTTTTAAGTTTATTTTTTATATGGCAAGTACTTCTGTAAAAGAAGTATTAACCTATGAGTAATTGTAAATGCAAGATGGAAGATTTCTTATAATAGTCACAGCTAGAATCTTCCTCTAGGCAAGAGCTTGAAGGAATATCACCCTCTTTGCCATATTCAACACAAAATGCTCTCACACTACTCCTTGAGGTTAATTAAGTAAAATGAAATGATTTATTTATGAGTATTGGATAGATATTTGAAGATGTGATTGTATTTACAAAAGCATCTATATATAAGAAAAAATTATAGATTCACAATGATTTGTGTAAAAATCATTGATATGCCTCAATTGATCGATATATATTATAAATATTACAAAAACAATACCTTTTTAAAATTATCACTGATTACACGTTCCTCAGGACAACTATACACCAAGCGAAGAGAGTCACAATTTTAAAACAAGAAGGTGTACTATTGCTCAAGATGTAATCAGGTTAGGCATATCAAGAATAAATGCTTAAATCTTAATCCAAGAATAGATGTAGGGACTGAAAGATGGTGAAAACCATATGCATATTAATTGGTTTGAAATTAGAATGTATCTGTTTTTATTTATTCAGTGTGTTTTGCTGTTGACTCAATTTTTGTATAGACATCCACACCATATTTTTTATATTTATGGTGATGACAAATTATGTAAATAAGTTTGCAATTTATGTTATCTTTTAAAAAGCAGACTGCACGAGTACCATTTAGGTAGATGAAATATTTTGTGTGTAAAAAGGAATGCAAATATAGTGTATATGCATTGAAATCAATGTAATATAATGCTAATATTTATTTCAGATTTAATTATGTGCAAGCGTAACTACTGTGATAATATAAGACTATTAAAATTACTATTATAGAATGGGAAATTATTATTGTAACTTGAGAAAACATGAACCTCACTTAAGAATATATATTTTTTCCTAATATCAGAGAAACTTTTGAAATGTCACAAAGTCATTTATGAATATACAAACATGGCATGGGAATGTTGCTATTATATCTTGTGGAAATATGAAACCCTATTCAAGAATAGATTGTTTCTTATAATTTTAGAAACTAAGCTTTAAAAAGTTTCAATATTACTTACGAATATACTAAAATGGCTTGGAAATTCACTGACGTCAATTAAGATAATTTACCCATGACTTATCAAATTTTATGCTTATCAATGCACAATTAGCTCCATTTGAAAATTCACTAGCTTGATATGAGAATATTGGTATTGTATCTTATGAAAACCTTACTTGAGATATGATTGTTTAACAAAAAAATCACTTATCCAAATTGAGATTCATAAACATGACTTGGGAATTCGTTAACATAACTTGAAAATTCACTAACATGGTTTGGGAATCAATAACATTAATCAAGATAATTCACCAATGACTTGTCTAGTTTCTTGTAAATTTAGCAAAAAAATACTTAAGATTAATTGTTGTATCATATACATTGAGCCACGGAAAATACTTAAATACATAAAATTTTAATTTACATCATAGATATGATCAAAACATAACTTGTGAAAATCTATATCACAATTGTCTAATCTATTCATTCAATCTTTTTAGTCCTCTGTGCCTGGCATTTGAAATATATATCATTACTTGTGAGGCTATTCTATTGTGTGGATGAGTCATCAGGCAATACAATAGCTTAAACCTCATTTTACTCAATTATTCTTGCACAATTGGAGCAAATCAATTAACAGAGGCATGGTATGATTGCATCATTCCCTTGCATAGTATCATTGCATTGTCTGAGGTGAATGATGACATACATGCCACAATCAACTCTACATAAAAATTTTGTAAGATAAAAGTTGTTAATAATTTATTACTTTACAATTATCATTCTCGTAATCCCAACTATAATTACAACAATTCAACATCCATGTTATATTTTTTAATATTGGCACACTTTTTATCACATAATAGAAAAAAATCAGCATCCACATTACACCTTTTTTTACTCAATTTTTTTCAACACTATCTATCTCAGAAATTATTTATTGTATGTGTATATGTATATAATCTATATAATCATCAACAATATCTCTCTTTTTTTCTTAGCTATATAAGAGAAATGATGTAAAATATTATTTACAAAGATACAAAAATTATTTTTCACCTAAGAGAGAATGAGAAAACATAAAGATAGAGAGAAGATGAAAACTTTAAAACTTTAGATTTTTCACACAGGGGAGGGAAGAGGATGAAAAAGAAGCAATAGATGTAATTATCTATCACTAAGAGGGAGAGAAGATGATGACTCAAATGACAATCTATTCCATTGAAGACTATGATTTTTTGCTCAGATTTTTCGCATACATGAAAGCATATTTTTTACACCCAAAAAAATAGAGAATGCAAGTAAGAGCTGATATCTTTTAGTGTTTAGTGGAGGGTAATTCTGTAAAGTTAGGTATATTTTTTATTCCAATCAAAAACCACAATCCTTAATTTGGATTTTAACATTTCATGATTCTTAATTAGAATTAACATACTCAGGGTTCCTTAATTGTTATTTTTCCTTTAAATTAACTTCTTAAAATAATTAGATATATGCATTTTTTGAGATCCTAATTATTTTTAAAAATAAAATAAATATCATAAAAATTTATAAAATAATTTAAAATTAAGTAATTTTTATATGAAATAAGGTAAAAACAAAATGTGTCCTATATATCTATCATCTTTATTTTTTATGCCAGATCTTTATTATTTTTATAATGTAATAACTGTATATTTAGATAAACGATGCAATCAAATAATTTTGCGGAGGGAATGTTAGCTACAGTGCCCGGTAAAGCTGCGCCGCTGGTTTTGCATCTCAGCCTTCTCCTCCCTCCGCGCCCAGTGCTTTGCAAAACTGCTCTGGATTTCCTTAGCGGCAATCCTTAGTATCCAGTAGTCAGTACCCTGTATTGCGCTGCAAAGAAAATTCTTGAACCCACGCCGTCAGTTTTTGCTAGGACGCATTGACAGGGACGGTCTAGATTGGAGTTCATTCCCTTCTCACCTAATCTCCGTCTTCCGTCGCGGCGCAACTTGCAAGCATAATATATATATATATATATATATGCAGCTTTCCGTTTTTGCGGGCACGACCTCCTGTTAAGGCTCATTTCTTTTTCGGTCGCCATCCCTGTTTGAAAAAAGAAAATAAAAAAAAGAAGGAAATTGAAAGGAAACCGTAGCTCAAAAAATGGGATCTGAGGATTCGCAGATGAAGATCGTCCATGGCGAGTTTGGTTACATACTCGAGGACGTTCCTCACTTCAATGACTATATTTCTAGTCTTCCCGTAACTCTCTTTTACTTCACTGTTTCATTTCCACCCTTCTTTTAATTACTTCCTCTATCTTTCAGTTTCATTTGTGTGGAAATGTGTTAGTATCAGGAACTTAGAGAAACCACACTCTCGTGCTTATTGATTGCATGGTGAATCATTTATATGTTTTGATTTTGCTGGAACTTGCTGTTCACTTTGTTAATATTACATGGTCCCTGATTGTATTCGCAGACATACCCAAATCCGTTGCGATCTAACCCAGCATATTCAGTTGTGAAGTAAGTGAAGCCTTCCAATTCGTTAATGTTAGAATGTGCGTTGCTTGCTTGTTGTAATCAATATACTGATTCTTAATTTGCTTAATACTTATCATCAGGCAGTATTTTGTTGACGTCGATGACACTGTTCCTCAGAAGGTTCTATTCTGCACGTTTCCTGCTTCTTGTCTCCTTCTTCTATCTCATACGCCCTTAGCATTTAGTCTTCCCTGTTAAATGATCTATGAATTCCTTTTCCATTCGAACTCAGTATAGTGCCCCTTCAGGGTTTGTCTTTATGTCTCTATTCAGGGAAAAGAAAGGTTGAAAGGGGGAGGAAGTTCTTCTTTTGTTACATTGAAATAGAGAAAACTGATGCCAAAGGATTCCATCCCCCTTTTCTTTGAACCTTTCGATGCAAAAGAAGAATAAGGAAAGGAAATTGTATTTTTTTCCCCTTTCTTATCGGCATCAACATGGTGCATTTGATTTGACTTCCGTGCAATCTTTCCATAGATCGTCGTTCATAAGAGTAGTCCAAGGGGTGTACATTTTCGACGAGCAGGACCCCGGCAAAAGGTAATTTTTCTCTTGTAGATGTATTATTGAGAACCATCTCGATTTAGCTGACAGTAACTTAATATGCTGTGCAGGTGTATTTTAAGTCGGATGATGTGCATGCGTGCATTGTTACATGCGGTGGTCTTTGCCCTGGACTCAACACAGTCATAAGGGAAATAGTCTGCGGTCTATCTCACATGTACGGTGTCAACAAAGTCCTTGGTATAGATGTAAGCAGCATATTCGCAATTAGTTTATGTTTGATATATTATCTGTTGCCTTGTTATACAGCCTCTGATTTGCACTTTTAAATAAAGCTTACATAGTTGCAAAATCATGATGTACTCGTTTTGCTAGACTACTGTTTTTGATTTATTTCATATTTTCTGTAGAATGGCATGGGTAATTACCCCTGCATTCAACCGTTCCCAACTTGGTATAAATGTTTTGGAAGTTTATACTTTTTTTCTTGGCCAAAGATGATAATACTTAATTGGATGCTAGAATGATATTTCTTAGTGCAAGAGGTGAACTCAGAGTGGACTTCATTTATGAAAGGTATTACAATATAGTCATCACTATATATTTGTTTGCAACATCTTAGATTAATCGACTCTATTTGGATGCATCTATATGTCTTTACGAGCACTTCTATGTTCTTCTTAGGCAAGCTAGACTTCTCTTAGCTATGTGGTTTGTCTTTATTTCCAGTGGTTGTGTGTAGGAACTTAATGTTTGTGCTTTGAACTTGATCTATTAGGTATGGAGCTTCTCATTTTGCAAAATTAATATTGAAAAAATAAGAGTAATTTATACGAATTGCTACTCAGTTTTGCTAAAATTACAGACTTCCCTCTTATTTTGAAAATATTCACTTGAGCCAAAACTTTACTAAGATACCTTCTATAAAAGAATATTTAAGAGTGGTTGATGGATGTTACTTTAGTCAAGAAATTTAAAATTACACTACAGTGTAGCTTTAGCAAAACTTAAGAGAGGCCTATGTAGTATGTTATATTCATGTAAAATAATTGAGAAGACTGCATTTCAATGCTCACCCTGTAAATACTCCAGCCATGAAGAGAAAAGCATGGTGAATAATTACTAGAAACATGGGCATATTATGGGTTTACAGGTGCTAGCTAATAAATTGAGTTGCTGGAAATTAATTACTTTCTATTCAAGGCTGATAATGACAAATTATGATTCAAGGGCGCCAGATTTGAGCTATTGATTCGGAAGGTGAAAATATTTTGTCACCGAGTCATAAGTTTGAATGGCAATTACTTCCCATTCAAAACTTACTTTAATATAGGTTTTTAACCAAACAATATTTGGATATCTTGAAATATGTTTTTATCTTCCCTTTATCCTTTTCATCTTATGGATTGATTTGCACTTGGTTTCTCCACCGACTTCCATGTGGTTATATACAGGGGGGTTACAGAGGTTTCTATTCCAAGAACACCATTACTTTAACACCCAGAGTGGTCAATGATATCCATAAGCGTGGGGGTACCATTCTTGGGACATCACGGGGAGGGCATGATACTGGCAAGATAGTTGACAGCATACAGGATCGTGGAATTAACCAGGTCTATTATGCTTTAATCTTATTTAGATGAAGTTTCCTGGATGCTGAATGTTGAGAAAATTTGTTTGTTATATACAGTTAAACCTGAACAGTTTATTGTCACAGCATGAATAATCATATGTTTAGTCATTGTTACAGGTTTATATTATCGGAGGAGATGGAACCCAGAGAGGAGCAGCTGTGATTTATGAGGTATTTTGTATTTTAATGTTGCTTCTCTTGGCCCCAGTAAAAAATGAAGGTAGGTGGGGAGGCTCATTTCACTTAAAGGAGAAATATGGTATATATCTTTGGTTTATTTACTTTTTTGGTCCCTAAAATAGTACTCAGTTGTTAATTTAGTCATAAGTAATTAAGTACCTATAATTTTATAAAACTTGCTTCCCCCCCACTATTGAACCCCTGCCACCTTGTTATTAAATTGTGTTCGCATGACCAATAAAATAAACTATTGTGGCACTACGAATGTGCATGAATCAAGTCATCTTCTCACTGGAGTCACTCAATATAGTTATGCTGCAAGCCTAGCATGTGAGTTAATTTCACTATCCAAATTTACCATGCATTCGGATAAACTCCAACCTGATAAGCTGTCTCCAAAAGGTGTAGATTGCCACAAAGTTTTATTATCCCTCATATAACCAAATTCTTTCTAGTGAATTTGGAGAAACTAACCCAAACTACTAGGATGTGCTATCTCTCTCCAAGAATACCAAAAGAGATTATTCCAAAGGCAACTATCTGCGGGACAGTGAAGAAATGTAGGCCAATTTGTACCAAGTCTCTTTCTAATCTTAGTTTTTTCAAATTTTGTCTAGAATGTTAAGCAATGAATCCTGGGAACAGCATTTTTAATTTCTGTGGACCTGTTCTGCAACTGCATGATTAACTTGTTGTCATTCTTAGCATCTTTTCATATTGGGTAAACATTTTGAATAGATTTTGGGTATGTGCAGGAAATTAGAAGGCGAGGTCTCAAAGTGGCAATTGCTGGAATTCCTAAAACCATTGATAATGATATCCCAGTATGTTTGATCACGTTTCTTAGTTCTTTATGAATTCAAATAATTTTTTTTTATGATTTCTTATAACCAGGGAATAGTTGGTTATCAAATTTTTGAAGGAACTTCATGTAAATTTCCTTCTCTCACCTTAGGTTATTGACAAGTCCTTCGGTTTTGATACTGCTGTTGAGGAGGCTCAACGTGCCATTAATGCAGCGCATGTTGAGGCTGAAAGTATTGAGAATGGGATTGGGGTTGTAAAGCTGATGGGACGCTACAGTGGTATACATCATATTGATATTTGTCATCTTATAAGTTTCTAACTTGGATAACGTGGACCCTCAGTGCTAAGTTTGTCTCATGCAAATATAAATTTGATTTTTCATTGAAGTCCTCTTAAATGATGCCAGTTGCTTTCCTTAATTATTATGAGTATATCTATGCCTGTAGGTTTCATTGCATTGTATGCTACTCTTGCTAGTAGAGATGTGGACTGTTGCTTGATTCCAGAGTCACCCTTCTACCTTGAGGGAAAGGGCGGACTTTTTGAATTTATTGAGAAAAGGCTAAAAGAAAATGGACATATGGTCATAGTCATAGCTGAGGGAGCAGGACAAAATCTCCTTACAGAGAGTATCCAGGCTGCAAACCAGAAGGATGCTTCTGGAAACAAACTGCTTCAAGATGTTGGTCTATGGATATCTCAGGGGATTAAGGTATTAACTCATGTTTCACAATATTCTTTAAATAGAATACTTTTTCCACGGCAGTTTGTTTAGTCTACAGGCTGCACATCCAGCCATATATCTTTTAGAACATCCAAGTGCTATTAAATCAATATCATCGCCTCCTGTCTTTTCCTGAAGGTGGAGAATTTCTTGACTGCAAAGATTTTCTCTGGCCATTGTAGCTCTTGCCTATCTCTTAGAGATCAACTGGACATCATGACATGCTGGGCTTAAGGCAAGATTTATTTGATTGATACAGGTGCTCATGATTCATGAGACCTGTATTTATTCCCCAAGACTATTTTGACTCAAACCCCACCAATAGGTGAGCAGAAAAACTGTTAGCCGTGGCCAATATTGGATGACCCTTTTAATAATCTTTGAGAATTGAGAGCAATTGTAAGAAACTAAACTATAACTCCTCTTTTATATATATGTATGTATAAAAAGTCTGCATATTAGAGAGATTGTAAACACTACCTTAGCTTTCTCTCGATACACAGATATCTGACATTTAGAAGTGTCCTTATTCCCGAGCCACAACCCCTTGA
Source organism: Prosopis cineraria (assembly GCF_029017545.1). Taxonomy (NCBI): domain Eukaryota; kingdom Viridiplantae; phylum Streptophyta; class Magnoliopsida; order Fabales; family Fabaceae; genus Prosopis; species Prosopis cineraria. Next base: position 1,769 of record NW_026555885.1, on the reverse strand, counting down.
GGTTTCTTTAAATGTCATATTCCTAACTGATTAAATTGATGAATTGTGAGTTTATTTGATATCTTTCTTTACTTCTGATTTTGTCCATGCGGCATCTACTTTTGGAAACCTCTTATGCCACTAAATGCATTTTTTATATTGCTTAAAGATATGATTGGAAAACAAAATAAATAGATGTGAATTTAAAAGGATATCTAGTTCTTTTTAATATATATATATATATATATATTTGAGCTGTTATAGAGCCAATAAAAATAACTAGACAGATTTGGTACATGTCGTTTCACAAGCTTGATAAGTTGTGTTGGTTACTTGATTCTATTTACACATCACCATGACTAGCTGGCATCTCCATACCATAATTGATAGAAATCCCACTGTTTTTGTCAATTTTGTTCGACCTACTTATAATTTGTATAGCGATGCATATTTTTATCAGCTTTAAATTTTTTGTATCCTTAGAAGTTTTTTTCCGACAGAACATTTAATTTATAGTGAAATCCACCAACCCACCCCCCCAAAAAAAGAAAAAAGAAACTCTGTAAAAGATTGAGGAGTGTGGTAGTGTAAAGTTTTGCATTCATATGCTATACTTTTTTTTGAACTTGGCAGCACTGCGACCAAGTTTGAACTTAGAACTTTTTCTGACATGTACAAAATTTTTGCTTCAATTTGGTGGCACTTCCAGTTTGACATTTGAAGATTTTTTTTCTATATTTTTGGTATATGATTATCTTACCTGCTTACACCATATGACTGCGAAATATTCTGTATCTATATGGATAAAAGAGATTCATTATTTGGATTTTTGAACTTGGTGGCATTGACACTGAGTTTGGGAAAAAAGATATTCAAACTCAATGGCACTGTTTGTGCAAAGAATAGTATGTGAATGCATAACATTTGACTTTTCGTACTGTGGAATCTTGATCCTGGGGCCTTGTGCACTCTCTAACATTCTTTTTTCCTCTAATAGGATCATTTTGCAAAGCAAAATAAGATGGCTATCACTCTCAAATATATAGGTGAGTTTCTCTATGCTGACTCCTCTTTCATGGATATATATCTTCATATGGTATGCTATTTTGATGGGGAGGAGGGAGCTGAGGGGAGAAGATTGGAAGCTTCTTTTTATTGAACCTAGAAGATAATGTGGAGTTCTTAAACCGAGTTATCTGGCAGATCCTACTTACATGATCCGGGCAATTCCAAGCAATGCATCAGACAATGTCTACTGCACACTTCTTGCTCAGAGTGCAGTTCACGGTGCAATGGCCGGGTATACTGGATTCACAGTTGGGCTGGTCAACGGCAGACATACTTATATTCCATTCAATGTAAGTCACATCCCATATCCTTAGGTACTGATTCATGGCTCTGTGTGCATGTGACTGTCCCCATCAACGGATTGCCAATGATAAACCCAAAATGCATTGTTCCTTCTATAATTGAAATGAAAGAATGAAACTGCATTTTACATCATTCATTGTCATTGCCACATATTCAAATGCATATGAACAAAAACAGCTAAAGCGTCATGCCTATTTGTTCTCTATTTCCACTAAACTATTTATTTTGTTTTCAGAGTTTGTATTCTCTAAAGATCAGAATTGTTCTGACTATATTGTGGATGTCTCAATTTTGAAAACCAGAGAATCACTGAGAGGCAGAACAAGGTTGTGATCACAGACAGGATGTGGGCAAGACTTCTCTCTTCGACCAACCAGCCAAGCGGTTTTGAACCCCAAAGATGTTAATGAAGCCAAAAA